>NW_024425564.1:8367880-8459169 GCF_017311325.1 Ursus maritimus
AAAAAAAAAAAAAAAAAAGGTGGTTTGAAACACAGAGAATGAGACTTACCCTGAGGTAAGATCTTGATCAGGCTGTCCAATTAAATAGGAATATAATATGATCTACCTATGTAAAGTTTTCTAATAGCCACGTTAAAAAAGTAAAAAGACAGGTGAAACTAATTTTAATAACATTTTCTTTAAACCAATATATCCAAAATATTAACATCTAATCAATATAAAAATTAATGAAATATCTTACATTTTTTATACTAAATCTTTGAAAGCTGTTTCTTATTGCATATTCAGATATTAAATTTTCATTGAAAATACTTAGAGTATACAAAATTAAAATGTTAAAAGTAGATTTACATACCCAAATTACACCAAACATAAAGGTTCCAATAACTAAATTATGTTTTAAAATTTAAATTAAATTAAAAGTGTAGTTGCTTAGTTCCATATACATATGTACCTGATGGCTACTGTACTGGACAGTGCAAATCTCAATGAAAAAGTCTCTGTTCATGGTTAGTTGAGGGGTCAAAGGAGTGGGTAGCACCACAAGTATGCCAGGGAGGGAAGAGGAAAGTCGTAAAAAACGCAGTGTAAGCTCTTTGTGCAAGTCCCATTTGAGGGCAGATTCCTCTCGTCTTCAACAGTGAGGTATGGCTTCCTAAAGTGGACTAATTCTTTAGCATGATTGCTATTTAGAGCTTAGGTACTCTGGGAATCAGTTTTTGGGGTAGGAAAGGGTCTAGCAGTGCTGGTCATATTCACCATCTCCAAGTAGAATCTTACTGTGTATGATGAGGAACAGTCATGGAAATCAGATTATTTTTCTACAGATCGGTTCTCAACTGGGGGTGATTTTGCCCCTCAAGGGGACATTTGCTCCCCCATCTTAAAAATGCTTGCTTGTCACAAGTAGGTGTGGTGGCATCCAGTGGTTGGAAGCCAGGAATGCCGCTAAAAGCCCTACACTGCAGGGGACAGGGCACTACTAGGAACTGTCCGGCTGAAAATGTCAACAGAACCAAGATGGAGAAACCTTGCTCTAGAGGATTTGAGGAAGAAAGACTGAACTAGCTGTTCCTTCAGAACCTCAATATGACTCCCTTGTGGGATCAATTAGGGGAGAACAGCTTGTTTTGTTGAAGTACATCAAGGTTTCTAGTTGTGTTTTCACTGTTGGTAGACTTTTTGATTATAAACAAATAATGTCATGCTCAGGATGGGAATGGAGACCTGTTGGATAAAGATAAATAATATGTGCTGTGCTCGTAAGACTCCGTGTACCTTGGGATAAGGATCCTCTTCTGTTCTCATATGGCTTGTATCCTATGACCCAGGCTCAAACATGATTGATGCCAGTATTAGAATACTTGTCACTCTCTTCTCTTTCCCTATCACCATCTCTTGTTTTATCTTTTTTTCCCTGTACCCTGGTTCCTTTTTATTTTCTCCCTTCCTCCCTTTCCCCTGATCTTATTCCCTACCCCTCACCAATGCTCATATATACATCCTGCAGCTCCTCCTCTCCCAGCACTTAATCTGTTTCCTCCCTTCAAAGCTGTTGGTTCCTCATTCAGAATGGCCAGTTCACCACCATCCCCATCTGTGTCTAAGAGAGCTGCCCCCCATACTTACAATCACAGCTGTCTTGTTCACAAAAACGCTAAACTACGATTTCTTGTCTCCTTAAAAAAAAAAAAAAAAACTCTCCAAAAAGAAGGGAGGAGCAATGCATATGCTTCTGACACAACTGTTTCAGAAACTGGGTTCTTTTAGAGCAGGTGCTGTGCGCTGAGGATGGCTCTCTGCTAGAACCAAATGGTTGTAGTTACAGGGTCTAATGTATCATGTCTTCTCTTCCAGTAATTGTGGCTGTGCTTGAGCACCCTCCCCAGTTCTTTCCTTTGGGTTTCTACACACTTACAGGACAACACCTGCTTCTTCCTGGTATCAGCAACAACTCAGGTCTTTAACCTCATGCCTCCATTCATCCCAGGTTTCTTTTGCCTGCAGCACCCCAGGCTGTCTCTGGCCCCATATATTTCTGTCCCTCCCTCTGTTATAAGATGGTGGACACTGGTGGCAATTTGGAATCAACATCAAACCTAAAAAAGGGTAGCATGGTCTGTCTTAGGGCTCCAAACTAATCTTCACTAGCCTTTGAAGGTATACAACTCAAAGACTAGAATGATTGTTTGTACTTAACAGGTACTCAAAACTGAGTAGAATGTTCTAGCATATAGAGGATGATAAAGGAAAATCGGTCTGTCATGTCTTTACCAATTTTAGGAAACCTAATCTTGTGGTAGCCAAAATCATCTTTCTTACCATTGCAGAAGCCTCTCTAAATTCAAGAAGGGATCATATCAGAAGTATGAGCTTTCTTTTTACAGAGACTGCCAACAGCTTCAGTGCTTCTCAGCAAGACAAAAGGTAAAGGGGAAAAACTCACTCAGCCTCTAGCTTTATCTTTAAAATAAGGATGTTTCTAATACTAAAGATTTAATACTTTACTTTTCTCTTCATGACCATTAAAAAAGCCTTTGTTTCAAATGCTTTGAAATATCGCTCAGATAATTATGTCATAAAAACAAGTAGGAGTATGAGACTTGATGTTTTAAAATTTTCTACCAGTTGATGTAGACATTCAAAATAACTTCTATTTTCTTTTAAAGCAGCATTACGTTCAAAAGACATAAAGTTCAGTTTATGGTGTTACAAGGAGTGATTTAAGATTCATCTTCCAGTAGTAGTAGACACACACAAATGACTGTGGTGGTTTAACTACTTGGTCACAATACAGAAACAAGTGTGTGGAATTCCTGTCTTCAGGAAGACAACCCTTCCTGGTTGTTCTGGGGATGGCTATTCCTAGAACCAGTGATTCACGGTGGTTTGATGGTGGTGTACGTTTGAATGTGCTGGTCCTCTGGTCACAATTTGTCATGTTATAGTATTCTCAAACTAGGGATGTAAAACTGTTGCAAGTACATGAACTGGTAATACATTTCCAAGCCAAACAGAAAAAAATTGGATTGTTTATTATCTTACATTCCCGAGAGTCCCAGTTTCTTAGTGTAGGTATCTGATGGGATGCTACCTTGTAAAGGTAGTTACACTCTTGTTTTTTAGAGAGGAGGTAGTAATTTAAGCTTTCAATTTAGTTTATTAGGTTATTGTATTTACTTTAATAATCTTCAGTTATCCAATTATAACACACTCCCTTTTTAAGGCTGAAAAAGTGCCATAAAGTTATTACTAAATTCCTTTTTTGAGTGTTTGTATTTTATCTCCTGTTGCTATTACAGTCTCCCAGGCGTCTCTCTTACTGCCTTCCTGAACTCAGAATCACACAATAAGCTGGAAGACATGTTACTGTGATTGATTAGGACAGCAGCGTCCTTCAGAACTCTCTGCGATGATAAAAATGATCTGTGTGCTGTCCAGTTCAGTAGCTGCTAGCTGCATGTGGTTAAGGGACAGAATTCTTTATTTGAGTGAATATAATTTTAAATTTATACAGCCATGTGTGGGCACTGCCTACTCCACTGGACAGTGCAGTTCTGGACCAGTCCTTCCCCACATCTCAGTTTACAGGGACCTGAAACTCGGAAGGGGAGTGATTTCTCCTCATGACGGTAATTTCCCTTCCCAGCGGCTCCTGCTTATCACTTCTGGCCTTCCTTTCCACTTGAATGTTTTCCTTACCCTGCTGCTTTTCTGGTGGTTTCCTCTTTTTTAGCATTGGCAAACAAATTCCACAAAATGACTATACCCCCATGTTAGGCGGTTATATCAGTAGTGATGGAAAACAAAAACTTAGTATTGTTTTAGTTATTAATTTCAAAAGCAGGTTTAACTTAATACAACATACCTGGAGGGCCTCTACTGTGTCCTCTACGGAAGGGGAAATGGAGGCAGAGAAAAATGTGAATGCTTTGCCTAATGTCATACACAGAATAGTCAAGTAAAAAGGAAAGCTGAGAAGTAGAATTCACTATCTTTCAACCAAGAAATGTGGTTACTTTCGGCTGCAAGCAAGCAGTCTATCAATAGACAAGGCTTTCTGAAATAACCCTTAATGCTTCCTAAGAAACTGAACTAATTTAGGAATAAAAGGAAATTTTCTCAGGTAGATTCTCTGGTGCCAGAGCAATGTTCAGTGACGACTGAAGCTTTTCCTACATTCAGGATACTCACAGTCCCTAAGGCAGATTCTCTGATAACTAAGGAGACCAGAGCAGCTAAAGAGCTTCTGTTATTTCACTATCTTAGTAGAGCTTATTTGCTGTATGAATTCTTTGATGTCTGATCAGGGCTGAACTTACACGGAAGGGCCTCCCACACTCATGACATTCATAGGGTTTTTCACCTGTGTGGATTCTCTGATGCTGAATAAGACCTGTGCGCCCACTAAAATCTTTCCCACATTCTTCACATTTATAAGGTTTTACTCCAGTGTGCACTCTGTGGTGTCCAATGAGATGGGAGCGTTGAATGAAGGCTTTTCCACATTCATCGCATTTGTAGGGCTTCTCTCCAGTGTGAGTCCTTCTGTGCTTACTAAGGTCTGAGCTGTGACTGAAACTTTTCCCACAGTCATCACATGCATAGCGTCTTCTTTCCCTCTGTTGCCACTCTAATCTGCCCTCACTTTCAACAGCATCTCTGGATTCAGGATGCTGAGGAATGTCTTTGTTAAGTCTGTCATTTATCTTCCCAAGGAATTCTGTGTCCTTCTGGGACAATGCCTCATTCTTAGTTCTGGTTTTATCACCTGTAACAAAGAGTACACAAACATGTCCTAATCTAGGTTTGAGAAGGAAAGCCTATGAAAGAACGAACACGTAAATGTTATGTGTTATAAAAAAGTCACACACAGGGGCGCCTGGGTGGCACAGCGGTTAAGCATCTGCCTTCGGCTCAGGGCATGATCCCGGCGTTGTGGGATCGAGCCCCACATCGGGCTCCTCTGCTATGAGCCTGCTTCTTCCTCTCCCACGCCCCCTGCTTGTGTTCCCTCTCTCGCTGGCTGTCTCTATCTCTGTCAAATAAATAAATAAAATCTTAAAAAAAAAAAAAAGTCACACACAATGTACAAACTAGGTATTTGGCACCATCAAAATGTATATTGACAATATAAGGAAGAGATCAAGAGACCAGTAGGGAAGACAGCAGCAGAATACATTATTTGGGAACAGATTAAGAAGAGAGGAAAAGGCAAGGATGTGGATCAGGGGGTTACTTGGCAATCCTGTGCAAAGGTAGAGTGGTGAGTGGTAAATGAGGACTGGAGATATGCAGAGGATAATTAAGAGGGACAGAGGGGATCAAAGAACGGAGATGGGGAGGGAGGTAAAAGTTTGGGAGAAACATGGGGGCTGGCCTGGAACACAGGTGGTTAAAGTGGTAGTAAATCTGAGTAAAAGTGGAGAAGACAGTGCGATTAGGGATCTGAGAGGAATGTAGTGGGTAGGAACCATCAAAGGAGAGGAATGTGTGAAGGATATAATTAATTAAAAGCAGACTGAGGACACGTAGGTCAGGATAAATCCAGGAAGATTAGTAGGAAGTGACAATGGATGGTCTGGTGTATGTGCTGGATTGAATCCTTTTTTCTGTAACTATCATCTCTTCCTGTCCAAATCCTAGCATGGTGGTTCTCAAACTTGATTGTGCATCAGAATCACCGTGGATGACTTATTAAAACAGAATGCCAGGCTTCCCGACCCCAGAACTTCTGATCTGATAAAGCAGGAGTAGAGCTCAAGAATTTGCATTTCTAGTAAGTTTCCTGGTGTGATAGGTACTACTAGTCCAGGAACAACAGTTTGAGAACCACTCGCCCAGCTACTATTCAAGGTCCATCTCAAATGCTCTCTCCTCCAGGAAGTCTTCCCTAATCTCCCAAATTGGATGTGTTCTCTCCCTCTTCCTGCTCCCCATGTCCTCAAGCCAAGCTTAGTACAGAATAGCAAGTACTCAATATTTTTTGAGATGAATTTTATAAGAAAATAGATGTTTTGATGATTTGGAGGGAATAGAAGGTGTCACCTATTTGGTCATGTTGTGACCACCATCTCAACAAACCTAGGAATCCTTACTGCACAACAGTTGTTTAATTACAGTTTTCAGTGATCGCCTGGCATGACGGAAGCAGCAGCAAGAGCTACCAGGACATTTTCAGTGCCTGGGCTGGGGGTGGGGGGGTGGGGAACACTGGCTCACATGGCTCACTTAGTGCCATGCTGTGACGTCCACTCTTCACTGTCATCACCATGTCCCCTTGCTACCACTCTTCCTCAAATCGGTTCCTCCTTAACGATCTTTTTTTTTTTTTTTTTTTTTAAATCAGGCAGTACACTTTCTCAAAGTTTGGATATTTCTTCTAAGATGATATTGTTTTTGGAACCTAAATGCCATAATATCTTTGGCTAGAAATGACAAGGACTAAATTAGAGCCAGGAGGTCTAGATTCTAGTCTTGGAATTGTCTGATAACTGCTTAAATTTTGGCAGGTGACCACTACTTTGGTTTCCTTATCACCTCTGTGCCCACCTCTTTACCTATAGTTTGATTAGATGAGGGAATGTATGATAATGCATTTGTAAAAGTATAATTTGTGACAGAAGTATTGCAAATCACGGAAATCAGGGACACCCCCATACCATTAAGGAAAGTGTTCTCAAACATCAGCATATTGGCTCAACTGCTTTTATATACAGCTGTCACCACTGGTTGGCTTTCCTATGGCTTACTGATGAAGATGAATATTTGGAGAAAAAAAAAAAAAGAAGACACAAAACTAAGTGGTCAGTCCACCATCTTCTAGTGTAATCTACCAGTCCTCAGGATGAGCCTCTATCTCACGACTTCAGGAGAAATCTAAAGAAAAATCTCACCAGGACTTCAAAAGGCTTTTTTTAGAAATATGAGGTTGGTTTTTCTTGGTCAGCAATTCAAATGATAACCCTCTCCCTTAGATATGCAATTGAACAACGTACAGAATAATATTGTATGGAAATTGTCAAATGGGAACTTTTCTTATCTCAAGGACCTGTAGTCTATTTCTTGGTCAACTGGAGTTTCAGGGCCTTGTTTATATATCTCTTCCAAGTGCCAGCTAGTCTCAGGCCAACAGGATTCCAAGAGACCTTCTTTCAAAGATTTACTTATTTGATAGAGTGCGAGACAGCGAGAGCGTAAGTGGGAGGAGAGGCAGAGGAGAATCTCAAGCAGTCTCCCCACTAAGCATGGATCCCGACACAGGGCTCGATCTTATGACCCTGAGTTCATGACTTGAGCCGAAATCAAGAGTCAGACGCTTAACTGACTGAGCCACCCAGGCGCACCAAGAGACCTTTTTTTAGAACAGACAAAATGAAAAATATTTGGATCTAACATCTTCTGCCAGGTCTGTCCTTCCAATGTTATTTTGGCATTTGCAATACCAATAGTTCTTATCAGTTACTATTTGAGATAAGTCCAGCCCTGCTGGTCACTGAGATGAGGACAAGTCCACAAAGATCATCTGATTACCATGTGTACAACTTGCTTGACAGTCTAGGGGAGCAAGGACAAGGTTAAACGCTGAGTGCAGCGAAACTTGAAGGGAGTTAAGGAGACTGTCATTTATTTGCTAGTGGAGAGTCAGTGTTGTGGGTTAATAGCGTGTCCAAAAGTTCCCTTTGAAATACTTTAAAATGTGCTACAAAGAACTGTAAGATACTCAGCTCTCCCAAGTTGTTCTGTCATTTACAAGGATAATTCTGGGGGCACTTAGGTGGCTCAGTCGTTAAGCGTCTGCCTTCAGCTCAGGTCATGATCCCAGGGTCCTGGGATCAAGCCCGCATTGGGCTCCCTGCTCAGCAGGAAGCCTGCTTCTCCCTCTCCCCTGCTTGTGTTCCCTCTCTTTGCTGTTTCTCTGTCTGTGAAATAAATAAAATCTTTAAACAAAACAAAACAAAGATAATTCTGTATTAAGTGATTATTGCTATTGTAATTCCCAGTTATGTTTGCAGAGAGGAGTCCTATTATCTTAGCTAACAGCTAATACAAATAATAATACCTTGCTGGTATGGATACAATTTTTTTTTTTTTTAAGATTTTATTCATTTGACAGAGAGCGAGACAGCACAAGCAAGAGGAGCAGCAGAGGGAGAGGGAGAAGCAGAGGGAGAGGGAGAGATGCGGGGCTCCATCCCAGAACCCTGGGATCCTGACCTGAGCCCAAGCCAGATGCTTAACCGACTGAGCCACCCAGGCGCCCCACAATGAATTTTTTTAAACAAAAAATAGTGCATAAAAAGTCTATTTAACAATAAATTTGTATTTTGAAAGACAGTGACTTTTTGGTACATTATCCTATGACTTTTAACAACTGTTCTGGACCAGCAGGCAGGAGCCCCAGTTTCTCAGCTCTGCTTCTTACTCTTTGGAAACTTAGACAAGTCACAACCACTGTGGGTATATTTCCTCAACTGTATAATGAGGATTTGGACCAGACATTATGTGCTTTTAATAAAGTTGAGAGACACGTCTTAAAATGTGTTGTGATTTCTGCAGTTTTATTTTGTTTTTGTATTGTTTTGGTGGGGAGTGTGGTGGTGGTGGTACAAATAAAAACTGTGTATGGCTCTTGGTGCTGTACCTTAGAAAAAAAGTCATATTCATACTGTTCAATGCAGACAAAAGGGATTCCCTAAAAATTCTCAGGCCTCATAGGATAGCTAGATTTTAGTAGATTAGATTAAGAAAAAACAATTATATTTTTCCTTGAAAAGTTATTTTAATAGCAGCACATGTATAAGCTTCTATGATTTTAGGTATAGGAACTGTATTTTTCTGAATTTGTAACACGAAGTAGAGAGGAACTAGTCCATAAATATCTATTGAAAAAACAAGGAAAGACCATCTAGAACTTAAGTTTTGCACAGACTATCCATTAGTCACAATAATTCTGTGTTCTACATAGAATTTAGCATGTTGACATGTTAAAATATTATTGTGACCTATTTTATGACTGGCTGCATGTCCTTTCTCCTCCCAAAGGCAGGGAGAGAAATTGTTTATAAGATGCATGTTCACGGAAAAAAGTGAAGACCCCACGTTAAGCTTAGTAAAGCTTATTAAAATAGCCTACATCTTTTAGCTTCTGCCTTCTGAAACCATTCTTGACTACTACTAACTTCTAAATGCCAAATTGTCAGTAAGTGGATGCTTATCAGTTCTTATCCTGTGTCCCACTGGTAGCATTGGCTATACCTGGCTGAAGCTCCTGGTGCCCTTAGCAACACCACCCTCTTCCACTTCCTACCTGACAGTCCCTGATCTGTCTTTTTTAAAGAATCCTCTTCCTCTACCCAAACTTCAGATGGTGGCATGCCTCAAAAATTTGCATGTACCTCTCTTCTCCTCGCTTATACATTCTTCTTGGTCAACTTCATCTACAGCCATGTCTTCTATCATCTACCCAGGGACAATTCCCAAATCTCTTATCTCCTCCCACATCTTTCTCCTGTATCTAGAACCATATTTTAAACTGCCCTGCTTACTAGATGGATGTTTCTGAGATACAGCAAGTTCACATGTATAAAAATTGAATCCACTCTACGTTTTCACACATAAGATACTCCCACCTTCTGATTTTCCTCTCAATTACTGACACCATTATCTGCAAGGTGCCCAAGTCACAAACTTGGATTTTATTAAAATACCCCCCACCACCAATATCTAATCAGACCTGTTCATTAATAAATGAATAATAAATATCTCTTGAATTTTCTCCTTCCTCTCTCTCCAGCCTTATTTCAGCACTGGTCTACAATCTGTATTTGAAAGTGGTCCCCCTTACCCTCCTTGTGGTATCTTTTCTCCTTATTTATAGTGGTGTGCTCATTCACTTATAGACTTTGGAAAACAGAGAAGAATAAGTCACCTGTGATTTCATTACCTTCAAATAATCTTTGTCTATAACATTTGGAGATATCCTTCTAATATTTTTCTCTGTAACTTTAAAAAAGTAGAATCATGGATAGTGATTTTTAAAAACACAAATCTGTGTCATCCACTCTATTAAAATAACGTACAGGGGGCACCTGGATGGCTCAGGTGGTTAAGCATCTGGCTCTTGATCTCAGCTCAAGTCTTGATCTCAGTGTTGGGAGTTCAAGCCCTGTATTGGTATTGGGGTGTGGAGCCTACTTAAAAATAAATAAATAAATAAAATAATGTAATAGATCTCCATCTGTTTCCTCAGCATGGTACTCAGGAACCCTCACCACTGGCCTTTGATTTTTCCCTTCCACAAAATTCTCTTCATCAAAATCAACTCAGAGCAACTGCCCTTCTTAGAATGTTAAGCTTTCATGTGTCCCCCCCCCCCCCCCCCACACGCCGTTCTCTCTGCCTGGAATGTTCTCCCTTCCCAGTTCCCACCCATCTGACCATCTCAGCTCAAGCAAACCTACTCTGTGACACTTTTGCAGGCCTGCCACAGGGATAGCTGTCCTTTTTTTTGGCAGGTTATAGCATAACTGCTCGTTTCTGGTTTTTGAAGAGAAGTCTTTCCTTTGTATTTCTGACATCTAGCATGGCACTAACATGTAGCTGCTGCTCAACAAAAGTTTAATAAAAGAATGAGCAGAAGAGGGGTCGCAACCTCACCTCTAAAGTTAACCAATAACCACACTTGGCTTTAAAGCACGAAAAGACTCCTTTAAATTGTACGTAATTGAATGCCATCTTTCCAGGTATGAACTACAAACATCTTAACTTAAAATCATTTTTCAGATAAACAAATCACTTGGCAGGGAACCTACAGAATGAGAGAACCATACTGGTAAAATTTAAAGTAGTGAGAATGGAATCTATAATAGGCCAGGGGAGGCAGTATGGACACAAGAGCCTCTAGAGAGAGGACAGGGAGCACTGAAAAAAGCAGTGTTTGGGCAAACTAGAATTTAAAG
This sequence comes from Ursus maritimus, assembly GCF_017311325.1. Taxonomy (NCBI): domain Eukaryota; kingdom Metazoa; phylum Chordata; class Mammalia; order Carnivora; family Ursidae; genus Ursus; species Ursus maritimus. The sequence continues at coordinate 8,378,842 of NW_024425564.1, forward strand.
TTTACTTTTTACTGAAGCCTGGGGATACACTAGACATCTAGTTTTCAATTAGTGAACTGATTACTGGGGTGGGGAAGCAAACCACAACCAAAACCCAGTCAACCTAACAAGGAGAAACAAAAAGCCTACTATACCGACTAGTTCTTGCTCTCTCTTCCCTACTTCTTTCAGTGTGAGGGTGTATTAGGGCTACCTAATACACCTGCCTCCCCCCCAATTTATCTGCTGCAGCTCTAACCTCCAATGTGACTGCATTTGGAAAAGGGGACTTTAAGAAGTAATTAAGAATAAATGAGGTTATAAGGGTGGGGCCCTTATCAAATAGGATTGGCATCCTTACAAAAGAGGAAGAGATCCCAAGAGTGTGTGCACAGCAAAAAGGCCATGTGAAGGCACAGCAAGTCTGTGAGTCAAGGAGCAACCCTCACCAGAAACCAAGCCTGCTGACACCTTGATCTTGGACTTTCCAGCCTCCACAACTGTGAGAAAATAAATTTCTGTTGTGTAAGTCACCCAGGTTGTGGTATTCCGTTCTGGCAGCCCTAACAGACTAATACAGGGTGTCATATGAATTCTCCTGCTCAAAATGTAAAATTTAAGAGAATTTAGAACTAGAATCATCAGATAACAACAAACAGAAATGTAAGGTATTATTAACTTGAATGAGTATTTAAATCCCATCCCCCATCCATTGGGCCAAAAAGCAGCTTGGTCTAATGAAAAAAATAAAATATAATTCTTTCCATGATGAGGCAAGGGTAGGAAAGGGGATAAAATCTTCCACAGTGAGGTGGAGGATAAACAAGAAAACGTAAAAATGAGAACATCGAAGTGAGAAAGCTCCTCTCTAACACAGGGAATCATATCTTCCCTCACATACATAAGCTCTTGCACCTTACCATTCCTTTGGGGCTCCCCAGATTCCTGCTCCTGCTGAATCTTCTTGGGATAGAGCTGCGCAGTCAGTGACTCAAGGGGCCTTCCCAGGGGGTTCAACTTGTCCAAAAGTGTGTCCTGTCTTTCTGAATTGGCTGGGACCTGGGAACAATGAAGTATGATTGGACTTGTAAGGTAGTTTTGTGCAAGAGCTTAAAGAACTTCAGAGAAAAGATCAAAAGAAGCATTTGCCAGGGACCAGGAACCCAAATGGGAAAAATTCTCATTCAATTGCAAATGGAAATAATGACTAAAAAAAGAAGCAGCAGAAACTAATCTCTACACTTCAGGCTACCAGAGAGTGAAATTCAGTCTCTTCTCACAACGATTGGCAGAGGTCCAGGATCACAGTCTTGCGACTTGGAAAGAACCTTAAAAATTATCTAGCCAACCTCCACCAAATGCGGGCATTTCTTCTCTAACTGCATTGTCCAATATGATAGCCGCAAGCACAGTGTGCTTACTGGGCTCTTGAAATGTGGTTTGTAGGAATGGAGATATGCAAAGTGTAAAATATACACTGAACTTTAAAAACAATACAAAAAAGGAATGTAAAATACCTCATTCCTTATACTGATTACATGATTTCTTTGGGTTAAATAAAATATATTTAATTTCACTTGTTATTTTTTATTTTTTTATTTTATTTTATTATTTTTTTAAGATTTTATTTATTTATTCGACAGAGATAGAGACAGTCAGCGAGGGAGGGAACACAAGCAGGGGGAGTGGGAGAGGAAGAAGCAGGCTCATAGCGGAGGAGCCTGATGTGGGGCTTGATCCCATAACGCCAGGATCACGCCCTGAGCCGAAGGCAGACGCTTAACCGCTGTGCCACCCAGGTGGCCCCGCACTTGTTATTTTTTAAAATGTGGCTACCAGTAAATTTTAACTACACCTATGGCTCACATTATATTTCTTTTGGACAGTGCTGTTCTGTAACATCCTTGACATCTATTTGAACCCACGGCGACTATTTCCATGGAAAGAGGGGGATTTTTTTTTTTAAGCAGGTAGCCCATTTTTTAATAGATAGCTATGAATGTTGAATTCTGTTTACCTCCGTTACCTACTTACCTTCCTGTAACTTCTCATGGATCCCAGCTTTCCAAACTGAGTCTGCATCAGTTTCCTGTGTCTGTACTCAACCACCCTTCAGTGATTTGACACTGGCAGCCGGGTCCCTCCCTAAGCCTTGTTCTTCTCGAGGATAACTTATGAAATACCTCCAGGTGTTCTTTCACATGCTTTTTTTTTTGCTTTGGCTCGGTCCATATACCCCGATCTCTCCCAGCCAAACCAGTGTCCCCTTCCCACCTGCTTCCGAGGTTCATCCAGCTCCCGCTCCAGGTCCTCCAGCACCGTCACCGCCTCCTCCCCCGTCTTCGGATGGTGCGCCTGCACCCATGCTTGCAGGTCCCTGGGAAGAATGCTCAAGAACTGTTCCAGCACCAGCAGGTCTAAAATCTGCTCCTTGGTGTGGCATTCTGGCCTCAGCCACTGGCGGCAAAGCTCCCAGAGCTGGGAAAGGGCTTCCCGGGGCCCCGGTGCATCCTGATAGCAGAGCTTCCTGAAGTGCTGCCTGAAGACCTCCCTCTTGTGAGGGGTGTAGTTCTGTGAGACGGAGTCCGGTCCCCAGCGGTGGTCTTCTGCCTTAACTACTGCAAGTCCCTTTTGTCCCTCGGGTTCCGGGGCTGCGGCCATCGTGGGCTGCGTGCGAGGTTAGTCCTCTCTGGGGCTGAGTCAAGGAGGACCTCCCGGAACCTTGTTTCAGAGAAGAGCTGGTGACCGCGGGGAAATGACCAGAGCTGCCGTGAACATGGACACCCGCCGATGGACGGAACCAGGGCGAGCAGGCGCACGGACCCAACGGGCGCTCGGACTGAAAGCAAGGTCCTTCTGCCGACCCGAGCTACGGCTCCGCGTGTGCCAAGCTCCCGCGTTTCTCACCGGGCTGACGGGCAGCCGGCTCTCGTCAGCACCGAAGAACGCCGAGCGTCCACAGCCGCGTGAGGAGGCTCGCTGATTCGCCCCGGGGTTCGGCGCTGTGGGGGCAGACGCCGCCTCGCGTTCACCCCGTCCACTCCCGAGCGTCGGCCCGCGTCCTCCCCTGCACAAGCGACGGACGCAGGACAGGTGCCCGCCGCCACAGCACCCACCTCTCGGCGGCCCGGAACAAAGGCCGGACTCCAGCCGACCAATGGGCGCCCCGCCGCCTGCCGCCGGCACTTCCGGCCGCTCTAGGAAGCCTCGCCTTGGTGGCCCCGCCCGTGGAGGACCACGTGGACGAGCGGGCTGTGCGCGGGCCCGCGAGCACGTCCTCTTTGTTCTTTCTCAAAACTTTTCCCCTCTCAAGAACTTTATAGGTTTACTTATTAGATACGTAGTATGAAAAAGTAATGCATCCACACAGTTCAATATTTAAAAAGAGTAAGTGCCCTCCAGCATCTAATTTGGACAGCCTGTTTCTCGGGGCACACGTACTGTTCTGTAGACACAGCAGGCAGGTACATGCCACCCTCGCCTTCCTCCTGCACAAATGGTAGCATTTCTGCGCCTCGCTTGCTGCTTCCTAGCAGCTAATACTGGAGATTGTGCATAAAGGGTTTCCTCGATCTTGCCTTTTTTTTTTTTAAACAATTGCATAGTCTTCATTGTATGTGCCATCATTCATAAATAATTACCCCATTGATGGTAAGCAGGTTGTTTCCAATCTTCTTTTTGAAACGCTGCTGCAATAAATTACTGTAATAAATCTTTCTCATGTGTAAGGGTATTTACATAGTATATATTCCTAGAAATAGAATTACTAGGGTACAGAGTAGGGACATTTGTACTTTTGTTACTGCCAAATTACCAATCATAGAACCTACTAGACATGTTCCTGTTTACCTATACTTGTCAACACAATCTCATAAGATATTTTGGTGTTTGCCAATCTGATGGGTTAGAAACGATTAGGTTCCCTCCCCCTTTCCCTTTGTTACACATATATTGATTACTCACCCGCTATGCCAGGCACTGTTCTGGAAGCTGGAACTATAGTTCAAGGAAAACCATACCCTTGACTTCATGGAATTTGTAATTTAGTGTGTGTGCTTCTGTGTATGAGGTAGGGAGTCAGGCAATAAACAAGAAAAATATATAGTATATTAGATGGTGGATGTTAGTGCCAAGGAGAAAAAGGAAATACGAAGTTTGGAGTGAGAATGAAGTAATGCAATTTTAAATAGGGTGGTCATGAGGGACCTCACTAGCACACTGACATTTGAGCAAAGATTGAGGGAGATGAGTGAATGTATCATCAGGGGTAAAGCTGTTTCCGGGAGAGGGATAGCAAATGCACAGCCTGGGGTGGAGTGTGTTTGAAATATTCTAGGCACAGGAAGGAGGCTTGTGTGTCTGGAGCTAAGGCAACAAAAGGTGTTGGGAGTAGAGAGAAGGAAAGAGATGAGTCACGGGTGAGTTCAAGGATACATATATTTTTTACTCCAAGATGGGAAGTTAATCAGAATTTCTGAGCAGGAGAGTAACATGTTCACATACAGCTATCGAAAGAGTTTTCTGACTGTTGTGTTAAAAATAAACTTGTAAGTGAAAGGGGTTGGACAAGGACAGAAGCAGGGAGATAGGCTGGAAAGCTATTGCTACCTTGGAGTGGGGAGGGTTCTAAGCATGTCATAAAACCCTAAAGACATATAACTGATAACCTATAAAGGAAAAGATAAATGGAACTGGTGATGTAAAAATTTGGAATTTTAAATGAAGAAAATAAAGGCTAAAGTATAAGCTCAGAGTAAAATATGTCACCCATCTAAAAGACACAGGACTGATTTTCTTAATACACAAAGACCTCTTACAAAAAAAATAAGAAAAATACCTCCAAGCCAATAGAAAAATTGGCAAACAACTTAGGTAAACATTTATAGAACACAAATAGACAACATGAAATGGTGCTCAAGTTCACTAATAAAGAATTTAAATTAAAACAATAACAAAAAAATTTTAAATTATTCAGATTACTAAAGATAAAAAGAATGGTCATGTTTAGTATTGGAAAGTGTGGGTTGTATATTTCAGAAGGCAAGACTTTAAAGTTAGTATGTCCATACCTCTTGATCCAACAACTTAGCTTCTTGCAATTATTTATTTAGAAATACACAAGGGGCACCTGGGTGGCTTAGTTGTTTGAGCCACTGACCCTTGATTTCTGCTCAGGTCATGATCTCATGGTAGTGAGATCAAGCCCCACTTGGGGCTCTTTTTAGTGGGGAGTCTGCTTGAGATTCTCTCTCCCTCTGCCCCTCCCCCAACTCTCGAGCTCTAAAATAAGTAAATAGATCTTTAAAAAAAGACACAAATGTACAAACAGATACAAAGAAACATTGTTGATTTAAATTGGGGATACCCAAATGTCCACATTTGGGAATTTAGATTTTTATATCCCCAACCTTTTTAAAAGCTAAAAACTAAAAGATCCCAAAGGCATATTGAATAAAAAAAGTAAGTTACAAAACAGTATATGATTATTTTTGTAGAGTAATTATCTTAAATGTGTTCTCAGTTGGGGTAAACTTACAGAGAACTTCATTTTATATTATATATTTCTGTAAAAGTAAACTTTTTTATTTTTTTTTAAGATTTTAAGTAATGTTTCTGCATCCAACATGGGGCTCCAATTTACAACCCCGATATCATGAGTTGCATGCTCTACAGATTAAGCCAGCCAGGTGCCCCTCTAAAATTTAACTTTCTACAAAAATTTATTACTGGTGTAAACAAGAAAGATACTTGTTTTAAAACCTCATTTATTCTTCACAACCCACAAACAATCTCCCTGTTTGGGAAATGTCATCAATATCCTTTTCTCTCTGAAATTCTTTGCCTGACAGGTCATTTTGTAAAAGGATGTAACTCCTTTCAGATGAAAATCAGATTCAACTTCACTATGCTTTGTAGGGCACATATAAGTGATCAAATAAACTGGGTGGCTCAGTCAGTTAAGCATCCAACTCCAGATTTCGGCTCAGGTCATGATCTCAGGGTCCTGAGATTGAGCCCCTCATCAGTCTCCGAGCTCACCGGGGAGTCTGCTCCTCTCTCTCTCTTTCCCTCTGCCCCTCCCCCAGCTCATGTGCTCTTTAAAATAAATAAATAAATCTTTAAAAAATTTTTAAAAATAAACCTGAAAGGGTCATTTAGGAAACGCAGAAATGAGTAACTTCCAAGTAAGCCAGCTTTAGAGAACTGTCCTCTCTGGGAGAGAAATTAAAAAAGAGCATAATTGCTGTTCTTTCCGTTTGAAGTACACGATGGACAGCCAACCCCTTCCTTTGACTGTGGTGTAACACGTCCTCATAGCCAGCTGAGCAAATTAAAACCGCAGACACTGCTCAACTTTTCCCTGCTGCCCCCACTTCAGTGCAGTGCACTTACCAGCATGTTTCTTCCTCCTTACCTAATGTCTTGTATCAAATTCTCTCACCAGGTTCCAAACACAAACCCTGCTCCAGGTCCTGAACTTCTTAAGGAATCCAGAATATTCTTCAGGTATGCCCCAGGCTTCAGGCAGCCACCAGCTTCAGACAATCAGCTTGCCAGAGCTTTGGAGCTCTGTGGAGGGCTGTGGAAATGTGCGTCGTTGAACATCAGCCAGAATGAGGCTTCCTGGTAAAACCCTGGCTCTGGTCCTTGGCTTGGTTTTGTCCTTCCTCTGCCTGGATAGAGCCTCTCTGCCTTCAGGCATAAGCGGGCAGCGCAGCGTGTAACAACCAGGGCTTGCTTCTCTATTTAGATCTTCCAAAGCTACCAAAACCAAACAAATAAGCACCCCACAAAAACACTAGTAGACTACAAATCACAGCATTCGATGGACGTATAGTCTCATTTGCTTTCGTTATTTAAAAAGAGAAAATGAGTGAACTAAGCATTCAAGAAATTAGAAAAAGGATGAGAAGGAAATCCCCAACGGAAAGGTTAGTAAAGAAGGATAAAAGCAAAAGTAAATGAATCAGAACACAGAAAAAGTGACATTAATAGACCCAAGAACAAAACATTTGTAAATAAGCCTATTAAAAACCACAAACCTGTAAGCACTCTGGCGGCCGGAGTCACGGCAAGGCAGGCATTTAGAAAGTTTTTCCCCTCTTTGATGGAGTTTTAGTTGAAAGGAGTGCAGCTGAAACTGTAACCAAAGGAGGTATTATGCTTCCAGAAAAATCTCAGTGAAAAGTGTTGCAAGCAACAGTAGTAGCTGTTGGGTTGGGCTCTAAAGGAAAGGGTAGAGAGACTCAACCAGTTAGTGTGAAAGTTGAGGACAAAGTTCTTCTCCCAGAATACGGAGGCACCAAAGTAGTTCTAGATGACAAGGATTATTTCTTATGTAGAGATGGTGACATCAGAAAGTATGGGGACTAGAATCATTATTAACATGGCATGAAGTGAAGCTGCTCATTCCAGTGAAATCTTTCGTCGTGTAAATTATTTTCATGTCTCTCTTTTATAATAAACAAATGGTATCCAAGCTAAAAAAACACACAAAAAACAAAACACACCCCCCCCAAACCTACGGTAAATCCAATTGAGAGAAAACATTTAAAAATTGTAAATGACAAACAGCAGATGAAGAAGTAAGTATGCTACCAAAATTTAAAAAAATCTCAACGACATTGATGATTTTCTGGGAAAGAACCTATAGTTCCAAAATTCATTCAAGAAGTAGCAAAATCTGTGGGGCACCTGGCTGGCTCAGTTGGTGGAGTCCAGTTCTCGATCTCGGGGTTGTGAGTTCAAGCCCTATGTTGGGTGTAGAGATTACTTAAAGTGTTTTAAAGAAAGGTAGAAAACTCTAAGTAAACCAGTCCTAAAGGAAATAATGGAAAAGGCTATCAAAGAATCATCTCCAGAAAGGCTCAAGTAATTCCGTAGTATTTTAATTTTTAAAAAGTATTTACTGCAAGTGTATGAATTCTCACTCTTCCATCTGGAATATACAGAGAAATAGAAGGAAAGGTGACAATCACTCCCTTTTCATAACCTGATACACTGCTGGCATTTTATTACTTCCAACTTTTAATATTTTAAGTCTGTTTTACATGGTTATTATATTCTAAAAATACTTTTATAGGCTGTTTAACATTTAAATGTATTAAAAACTTTTCATTTTATTATAAGCCCTTCATAACGTAAGTCACATCTACACACTGTTTGAGGTAAGAAATAGTACCCTACAGCAGGGTCGGAACGTCTGCGTGAGATACAACAAGCTCGATGCTGGACACACCGCTGTTCCACAAACGGCAGCCCTGATGGTCGGAGTTTGCAGAGGACGTTTCCTTTCGCTACATCATTTAATGAATTTATAATGGGTATTTCTATCTCACAACACAATTTCCTCTTTAGGAGGAATGGGTAAATCACATGCTTCCCAGAGAGGCCAAGCATGAATTCTTTTAAAAAAAATATTTAAAGAAGGGGAGAGAGAGAGCGTGCACACACCAGCCAGGGTGGTCGTGGTGGGGGTGCAGAGGGAGAGACTGTTAAGCAGGCTCCATGCCCAGCACCTAACTGACTTGGGGCTTGGCTCGATTTCATGACCCTGCTATCATGTCCCGAGCCAAAATCGAGTTGGGACGCTTGACCGATTGCGCCACCCAGGGGCCCCACCAGAAATGTATTCTTGCTCCTGGGAGAGAATCCTCCTGCTTGGCTGGTTTGTTAAGAAGGAAGTCAGGGGTGCCTGGGTAGCTTAGTCGTTAAGTGTCTGTCTTTGGCACAGGGTGTGATCCTGGCATCCCGGGATCGAGTCCCACATCGAGTCCCACATCGGGCTCCTCTGCTGGGAACCTGCTTCTTCCTCTCCCACTCCCCCTGCTGTGTTCCCTCTCTTGCTGGCTGTCTCTCTGTCACATAAATATATAAAATCTTAAAAAAAATAAAAATAAAAATAAAAAGAAGGCAGAGTCAGGCTGAGCATGGTTGAACAGTTTGGTTTTTTTTGTATCTAAAGGGAGGTGTCCTGTGTCCCAACACTCAGAGACCCATGCAGGGCCAGGGTCCTGAGTGATAGAAAGAACGGCAGTGACCTTAGATTTGGGTGGGGGTCTTCCATATTAGGCATTCGGCCTACAGGGCATAGAAATGAAGGGTGGATCAGTATCAGTGCTCCCACCTCCACCCTCTCAACCTCCACATTTCTTTCTTCTTTTTTTAAAAAATATTTTATTTGCTTTATTAGCTTGAGAGAAAGTGAGAGAACAAGAGAGCACAGAGGGAAAGGGAGCAGACTCCCTGCTAAGCAGAGCACCCGCCGTGGGGCCCAATCCCAGGATCCTGATCACGACCTGAACTGCGCTTGACTGAGCCACCCAGGCGCACCAATTTTAAATTTATTTTTTAAATCTAAATCTTCAAGCTCTTGTTAGCAGAAAGCCCTTTCTTCAGAGAAAATCTTACTGGGGGCCAGTGTGTAAGACTAAGGTGGAACTCTTGGTGGCAAGTTGGCCTGGAACCTGCAAGCCCGAGAAGCACTTAGGGAAGGGCAGGGCTCACACAGGTAGGGTGAGGGAGGGGCGGGAGACCACGGGGAGCTGTGTGGCAGTGGACCACGTCTAAACACACTGTAGTGATAATCTGTTCCAGTCAACTCTTGCCTTGTGGGAATATGCCATCTAGTGTTGCCACATCATGCATTTTTGTAAGAGAATCCGGAAAGTCAGATTTTACGTGACATCACGAGATTTTTAAAAAGTTGACATAATTGGGGCACCTGGGTGATGCAGTCAGTTGGGCATCCGATTTTTGATTTTGGTTCAGGTCATGATCTCAGGGTCATGAGATCAAGCCCTGCATTGGGCTCTGCACTCAGCGCAGAGTCTGCTGGGAACTCTCTCTCCCTCTCCAAATAAATAAATAAACCTTAAAAAAACAGCTTTAAAAAACTGAAATAATTTTATATATTATTGAAAAAAAATACCATATGGGAAAAATACATGTGCAGGCCAAATACAGCCCACTGGCTTGTTTGGCATTTCTGGTGGAAGATGTGAAAGGCCACTGGCATGTGCGTGAGCCATCCTCTTGCTCTACCCCACTGATCTTTCCTATCGACACAAATCGTTCATCCCAGACTACACAGTGGTTTTTGTATTCACAATGTTTCAGCATAGATAATCGATAGGCTGATGTCTTTTATCAAATTAACCTAAAATTCAGGATTTTTTTTTTATGTAGATGAGATGTTAACTCTAAAGTCACACTTCAGATAAGATCCTTACTCTAACTCCAAAGAAAATAGGGGGGAGAAGGGAGGGGAGAGGAACAGCAGCCGTCTCTGCGACCCCTGAGTACATATCCCATGGATCACTGAGGGTTCCTGAGCCCTTGCTTCAGAGAAGGAAGTTTGAGAATGTGGAAGGACATGCTTGTTTGGTAAGCTGTCAGGTGATCACCCGTCTCAGCCTCCAGAAGTATTTTTTTCTTTTTTTTTTTTTTAAATGATTTTTTATTATATTATGTTAGTCACCATACAGTACATCCCCGGTTTCCGATGTAAGGCTCGATGATTCATTAGTTGCGTATAACACCCAGTGCACCATGCAATACGTGCCCTCCTTACTACCCATCACCAGTCTATCCCATTCCCCCACCCCCCTCCCCTCTGTAGCCCTCAGTTTGTTTCTCATAGTCCATAGTCTCTCATGTTTCATTCCCCCTTCTGATTACCCCCCCTTTCTTTATCCCTTTCTTCCCCTACTGATCATTCTAGTTCTTATGTTCCATAGATGAGAGAAATCATATGATAGTTGTCTTTCTCTGCTTGACTTATTTCACTTAGCATTATCTCCTCCAGTGCCGTCCATGTTGTAGCAAATGTTGAGAACTCGTTCTTTCCAGAAGTATTTTCAAATGACCGTTGGAAGTGCAGTGGTGATCACAGAATTCCCCACATCCCTGTACTTTCAGGAATGCATGCCAATGAACAATCACCACGGCTTCTCTCCAGAGTGGATCCGCTGATGTACAATGCGCTGTGAGTTCCGCTGGAAAGCTTTCCCACACACGTCACACTCATAGGGCTTCTCTCCAGTGTGAATTCTTCGGTGTCGCAGAAGATGTGAGCTGTAATTGAATGCTTTCCCGCACACATCACACTCATAAGGCCTCTTGCGACTGTGGATGCGCTGGTGTCCCATTAGAGCTGAGCTGTGACTGAAGGCCTTCCCACGCTCGTCACACTCATAGGGTTTCTCCCCACTGTGGATTCTCTGGTGATGGAAGAGGCCTGAGCTCTGGCTGAAGCTTTTCCCACACTCACTGCACCGGTACGGCTTCTCTCCAGTGTGGACTCTCTGATGCTCAATCAGATGTGAGCTCAGACAGAAAGCCTTCCCACAGTCGCTACACTGGTATGGCTTCTTTCCTGTGTGGGTCTTTTGGTGTCGAACAAGGCCTGAGCTGTAGCGAAAAGCTTTCCCACACTCATTGCATTGGAAAGGTTTTTCTCCAGTGTGGGTCCTCTGATGCTGAACAAGTTGTGAACTGTAATAAAAGGCTTTTCCACACTCATCACACTGATAGGGTTTTAACCGGTTATGGATTCTCTGGTGGTCAATAAGTTGTGAGCTCTGGATGAAAGTTTTGCCGCACACGTTACATGAATAGGGTCTTCCTCCAGTGTGGATTCTTTTATGTCTAATGAGGCCTGAGTTTTGAGTGAATCTTTTCCCACATTCATCGCACTTATATCTTCTCACAGTTGAAGTGTTTCTCTGATATCTTTTTGTCCGTCCTTCATGTTCTTGGGTTTCTCCACATTCAGGGACCTTTCTGTTCATTTGGCCAGATGACTTTTTTGAAGATTCCATATCTATAGTTAACCCCTGCTTTTGAATCAGTTCTCCTTTCTCAATTCCCACATCATCTGAAACAAAAAGGAAAGATATCAAATATCAATGAAATATACAGGAAATAAAATTAAACACATATACTAGAAGCACACAGCTTAACTATACCAGCAAAATAGTTTTACAACACTTGAGGAAGAAAGCGGGAGATTACAAAGGAAGGGAGGACTAGCAGTGTCTGGACTGGCAGGGCATCATTTGGGCAGCGCGGAGACAAGTCAAGGAGGAGTAAATCAACAACAGAAGAAAAGATCTGAGACGAGAACAGGTTCCGAGGGAAGGGCAGAGCAGAGAGAGATGAAGGAACAGGACTGTGGGAGGAGCAGAAAGGAAGCCACAGGGGCCAGTGCTGATGTGGAACCATGAAGCAGTTCTGTGCAGACGGCTCTGAAGGCCTCTGGGAGAACTGAGAAACGAGCGGTCAGAGCACAGAAAAGTACCCTATTTCCAAATATGCAGAACAAGGAGATCAGAGTCTAGACACACGGGGCACAAAAGAATGTTATGTAGGGACAGACAGAAACTGATTTGGCCCCAAAGACACCACTACTCTTCTTGCTAATGAGAACCTGGGAATCTGTCAAGCTTGAAGCTACACTCTGTGGATCGTTGAGACTTCCCAGGCAAATGGTGACGAACACAGAGGAGGGTCTTTAACAGACCCAGACTCTGGTCTGTCCTGACCTAAGGAAAGCATGTTCCCGTAATTCCCCTGCCTGTCTACAGAGGTGCCTCTGAGCACGGCAACACCCCCACTCCTCCAGGGTAGGCAACATGGCCACTTCCTCAATGGTCAACAGTTTCTGAAAAAAAGTGAGATTGTCCCACTCAAGGCGTATTCTCCCTGAAGTAATCCCATTTTAGGACCCAGAGTGAAGGGCAGAATTTGTAACCAAGTAGGAATAATGCAGGGAAAAGCAATATGCTTTTAAATGGGGGGGGATGGCGATGGGAGGAAAGACAAGTATGGAGACAGCTGAAGATCCAGGAGGCAGTATACGTCAGACCTAACCCTAGGCAGAGGCACGGGCCGACTGCCAAAACGGGTCGGCTAAGGATACTCTGGGAGGAAAGGGGGAAGGAGCCATGGCTGAAGAGCAGATGTGAGCTCTCTGAGTGTGGACGAGGGACAGAGTTCACTGGCACCCCGCCTGAGGAAAGTGACAGCCCCCCTGGGTGTCAGGGCTCCCACTGTACGAAGGTGGAGCTGAGAAGCAATGCTGCCCAGAGTGGGAGGAGCCTTTCCCCAGGCCTCCTCTTAGGACTGGGGCCTGTAGTAGTTCCTCGCCAGATCACCCTGCCACACTGGTGAGAAAGTTCTCCTGCTACTGACTACGTAAGGTTATCTTAAAGTTTGAGGCCCTTTAAATTTTTATGGTACAGCTACCTTAGATACATCTGTGTGCAGAATTCAAAGGAAAATCACACAAAGTACACATTTATGTAAGAACATAGTCTTTTAGGGGCACCAGGATGGCTCAGTCAGTTGAGCGTCCGACTCCTGATTTCGGCTCAGGTCATGAACTTGGGGTGGTGAGACTGAGTCCTGCATTGGGCCCTGCTCAGTGCAGAGTCCGCTTGGGATTCTCTCTCTCCCTCTGCCCCTCCCCCTGCTCATGTGCTCACAAGTCCTCTCTCTAAATAAATAAAATCTTTAGAAAAGAAGAAAGAACACAGTCTTTTACAGCCATTAGCAAATAGAAAATGTACTGTAGGATGGGATCCAAGACATCACTGCACATGTAACAGAACTAAGATTCCTATCAGCATGAAAAGAAAATTTAGGGATTATTATTAAAAAAAAATCATAGCATAGAAACATAATTTCTAACTGACTAAAAAAGGTTGGGGAAGGGGCTCCCGGCTGGCTCGGCCAGTAGAGCATGTGACTCTTGATCTCGGGGTTGTGAGCTCAAGCCCTACGTTGAGCGTAGACATTACTTAAATAAATAAAAATTTATATAAAAAAAAAAAAGGTTGGGGAAGATGGTGTAGTTCTAGTCCGGATGGCACAGCGAGTTCATACTCTAGCTCCAAATACACGGAGTGATAGAAGTAAAAATTAATCTATAACACATCTGTGCTAAAAAAACAAGATAAACCTCTCTGTGGACCAGAAAGGAAACAGAACCATAGAAGGGTAGCTACAGTTGCAACCGTGGGCCTGCTGGGCTCCAGAGAGGGACAGAGACAGTGGCCCACAGGAAAATGGGGAGTCTGGGTGGGACCCCCAGGAACACACACACAAACATGTGGAGGCTCTGCGACCAAGAAGCCCATTAGCCGCCTGGAAGCCCGTGACGGCACTGACGGTGTGTGATCACTGGAGGGCTGGTGGGCGTGGGGGCAGAGGGAACACAAACAGCTCAGCAAGGGAGGGGGAATGTAAAGCACATCAGAAATTACTCAATTTGAGCCCAGAGATGAAAATTTCAAAGCATGTGAACAGAATGCTAAGAAAGATGATTAACAAAATCACCACCTGGAGCATGAATTCAATCCAGATGCAATTATTCTTATCAAAAAGCCTGGAAAGATGAACGCTACCTAAGGGAGGTGAGTGAGGACACAGTGTCCATGGCACATAAACGTGGAATTATGAAATAAAAATGAAACAAGAAAAGATTATATTAAAACTGAATAAAATTTTAGAAGTGGATCAACTGGGGGGCGCCTGGGTGGCTCAGTCGTTAAGCGTCTGCCTTCGGCTCAGGGCGTGATCCTGGCGTTCTGGGATCGAGCCCCACATCGGGCTCCTCTGCTATGAGCCTGCTTCTTCCTCTCCCACTCCCCCTGCTTGTGTTCCCTCTCTCGCTGGCTGTCTCTCTGTCAAATGAAATAAATAAAATCTTAAAAAAAAAAAATCAATTGGATCAATTGGAGACAGAATAAACTGGAACGGAACAGGACCCCACTGGGATGTAGGACAGAGACAAAAACTAACGGATGTGAAGTAGTGCAGCGAAATGAACAGGTTGATAAATAGGTTTTTTTTTAAAGATTTTATTTATTTGACAGAGAGCTATTTAGATACTGAATGAACTTCAGTAAAAGTGAACCCAGAGGAAAGGCGTTGCCCAGTGAATGGTGCCTTAACTGATAAAGTACATCAGGAGTTTAAAAAACTTACTATGAAAGGAAAAAACTGATTTCACATTTTAAAGAGAAACTGGTTTCTATGAATGACGAACTATAATCTAGGGTGCCTAGGATTAATAGAGTCTAGTCCCTGAGTTATAGGAAAATTTTATTTTATTTATTTATTTATTCTAGTTATAGGAAAATTTTAAAAAGCCCATGAAAATAATGGAATCTAAATTCCTCTGATTCTCATAGAACCCAGAAGTAGGTCTCATACACCTTGAAAGTTAAACATGTCCTGACTCCTTACCTGTACCCTAAAAACCCTTGTGTTCTGGCCCCTGACCACCTTCTCTCTGCTCTTCCGCCTTTCTCTCCATGCTCCAGTCACACTGGCTTTCTTTCAAACCCACCTCTCTCCCACCTGCTTTTGCACATGCTTTTAGACCTACGTTGCTTTCCCCTTTACAACTCACCTGGCTAATTTCTACTCTACTTTTGGGATTTGGCTCCCATGTTACTTCCTCAAAAAGCCCTTCTCCGACTACCTTCTTCTTCCCCCATATACAATCTGTTATGGTACGTTTACTTTGTAAGCTCCATGAAAACAAGGATCATGTCTGCTTTGTTCACTATACCCAGTGCCTTGCACGGTGCCTGGCACAAAGTATTCAATATATATGTGTTCAATGATGAATGATTCTAAGGTCTCCAGGGGAGCCACATGACCCAAGTGTCAACACTAACCACAGCCCTGGTGTTGAGGGTCCTGAGACTCACCCTTAAGCGGGATCTCCACGGGTTGAGGCTGGAGATATGCTGCTTCCTTAGCTGGATCCAGAGGCTCCGATGTCTCAGAAAGCACTTCCTGTGCACAGGTCTGGGTTGAAACCTGAGAACAAGCAAGCTCATTTGGGCATCTGAAGGGCTCACAGTGTACATGATCCCAAGAGCCCATAAAGGAACGGCCTGGATGCCCACTCCCAACCATCCCTGCATTAAGCACAGGTCCCTTTCTACCTGCTGGCCTGGTTCATCCAATTCCTTCTCCAGGTCTTCCAGCATAGCCACGGCCTCCTCCCCGCTCTCCGGGTGATGTTCTTGCACCCAGGCCTGCAGCTCCTCGGGCAGGATGGTCAGGAACTGCTCCAGCACCAGCAAGTCCAACATCTGCTCCTTGCTGTGCATCTCAGGCCTTAACCACTCACAGCAGAACACCCGGAGCTGGCTCAAGGCCTCACGGGGTCCAGGAGTCTCCCTGTAGCAGAACTGCCGGAAGCGCTGGCGGAATAACTCCTGGCTGTTTGCGCTGCTCCACTGTGGGTCACATCCCTGAACCTTGGCAGGACGTTTTTTGTTGTTTACTCTGAAGAGCCCCTCTGGCTCTTCAGGAGCCCGTGGGAGGAACACTGCAGCCATTCCAGCTCCAATGGTCAGCGAGGACGACAACAAGTATTATCTTTCAGGGCACACTCCTAAGGTTATAGAAGCCACAGTTAAAAAGACACACACACACATTGACTAAATCCCTGAACTTACTAAGTCTAATGTGTCTGTTTCAGAAGAGCAACAAGGCTCGACCCGAATTAGAAAAGTATGTCTAAGCTAATTCAAACCCTTTTCTAAGTAGAAGGAATGTTTGTCAAGAAAGAGCATTTTTCATAATACTGAGAACATTGTTAGACCCCTGCTTTCCAAAAATTACACCAAAACAATCCACTGACAAGGCCAAGCTGAATTTATTTGTACGAATGCTAGCACTCCTGTGACAGAGTCTTAGCAGCATCTCCCCGGGAGGAGGGCAAAGTCAGGGTATGTATGAGGTTTCAGGGGTTTAAGGCAGATCTCTCAAAGCAGAATAAGGATTGGGGAAGGATCATGACACTATAGTTTAGAACTGATGGACTCAACAAGATGAAGGTTTTCAGCTGAGGGTTTCAAAACGTCTGGATCCTATCCATTTAAAGTTGGGAGTCTCATATTAATTCAGGTGGATTTTTTGAGGGGTAATTTATTGAAGCAAATATGATTATTTACAACTCTATCTTCCAGGGCAAGAATTTCCTGGAGTAGTTATGTCATGTTGATAAAGATAGTGGAATAGTGTCATACCTAGTGTAGACAAATGAATAGTAAAGTCACCTTAATCTACGTAGGTAGTACACAGTGTGGGTGTAGATAGTTTCGGTCTCCCATGGAATAGCAGACTTAAGCAGGGCCTGTTTAAACGTGGACTACCACTTCATCAGCATGGGGGGCCGTGGTGAAGGTCATGGGCTGTGGACTCTGGACAACCTAGGCTTGAATCTTGTCATGTTCTCTTACGTGTTGTGGCTTAACTTCTCTAAACTGCTATTTCCCCTGCTGCAAAAACCTTACCTTTTTTTTTTTAAACGTATTATTCTGAAATAATTTTGAATTTAAAGAAAATTTCTCCAAATGGTGCAGACAAGTCCCTATACCCTTCGCTCAGCTTCCCTTAGCGTTAACATCTTACTTACATAACCGCAGCACAGGAACAAAACCAGGAAAGTAACTGGTTAACTAAACCTTCTACGTGGGGTTGTCCTGAGGGTAACTCCGATGGCATTAGATTCAGAGCTCGCCTCTGCTAAGATCTCAGTACAGGCTACCGTTCTCGCCGTGACCCCGTCATCTGGGCGCTGGTTTCGGGGCCCTGCCTCGGTTTCCCGGCACAGAACTCAGGACCACGCACGGAGGCCCCTCTCGCGTCTCCTGTGCGCCTCGCACCTGCTACCCGCTCGGCATCCTTGCAACACACCTCCACTTCCCGGGTCCTAAGGATTCGGCGAGGGGATTCTGGAGTGGACTTGCAGAAAGCCAGCTTCAGGAACCACTCAGAATGAAGGACAAGGGGACTCGCAGCAGTTCACATCTACCGAAGAACGAGGCAGTACGGCGACAGAGCCAGCCATTCCCCGTCTCCGCACCGACCGGCAAGCGCAGCGATCCGGACTCGGGAAGCTCTGGCTGTTCGCCCGCACGCCGCAGGGGCCGGAATCCCGGGGAGGACCGCACACACGCCGCCGGGGCCGAGCCGGGAGGGGGTCCCGGGCCGCGGCGCCACGCTCTCCAGACGCGAGTCTCACCCGGCCCGGCCGCCCGCAGAGGTGCACCCGCCAATCCCACCCGGCCGGCGCCGCTTCCGGCGGAGACGAGGGACCCCGGCGCGCTGGGGGCGGGGAGCCGGGGCGCGGCACGTGGAGCCGACCGGCAGTCCGGACGCGAGTCTCACCCGGCCGGGCCCGGCCGCCGGCAGAGGTGCGCCCGCCAATCCCGCCCGGCCGGAGCCGCTTCGGACGACGAGACCCCGGCGCGCTGGGGGCGGGGAGCCGGGGCGCGGCACGTGGAGCCGACCGGCCGTCCGGACGCGAGTCTTACCGTTACCCGGTCGGGCCCGGCCGCCGGCAGAGGTGCTCCCGCCAATCCCCACCGGCCGGCGCCGCTTCCGGCGGAGACGAGGGACCCCGGCGCGCTGGGGCGGGGAGCCGGGGCGCGGCACGTGGAGCCGACCGGCCGTCCGGACGCGAGTCTTACCGGCCCGGCTGCCCGCAGAGGTGTGCTGCCCGCCAATCCCGCCCGGCCGGCGCCGCGCCTGGCGGAGACGACGGGACCTCGGCGCGCTGGGGGCGGGGGAGCCGGCGCGGCACGTGGAGCCGACCGGCCGTCCGGACGCGAGTCTTACCCGGCCCGGCCGCCGGCAGAGGTGCGCCCGCCAATCCCGCCCGGCCGGCGCCGCTTCCGGCGGAGACGAGGGACCCCGGCGCGCTGGGGGCGGGGAGCCGGGGCGCGGCACGTGGAGCCGACCGGCAGTCCGGACGCGAGTCTTACCCGGCCCGGCCGCCGGCAGAGGTGCGCCCGCCAATCCCACCCGGCCGGCGCCGCTTCCGGCGGAGACGAGGGACCCCGGCGCGCTGGGGGCGGGGAGCCGGGGCGCGGCACGTGGAGCCGACCGGCCGTCCGGACGCGAGTCTCACCGGCCCGGCCGCCCGCAGAGGTGTGCCCGCCAATCCCGCCCGGCCGGCGCCGCTTCCGGCGGAGACGAGGGACCCCGGCGCGCTGGGGGCGGGGAGCCGGGGCGCGGCACGTGGAGCCGACCGGCAGTCCGGACGCGAGTCTCACTGGCCCGGCCGCCCGCAGAGGTGTGCCCGCCAATCCCGCCCGGCCGGGGCCGCTTCCGGCGGAGAGGAGGGACCCCGGCGCGCTGGGGGCGGGGAGCCGGGGCGCGGCACGTGGAGCCGACCGGCAGTCCGGACGCGAGGGGCGGGGGCCGCGTGGGTGTCGTCCTCGCCGCCCGCCTGGGGGAAGAAGGGGTTGTGCGCCGCCTCGCGCTCCTGGCCTGCCTCCCCGGCCGCGGCCTCTGCGCTCCCGGCGAGCGCCGTCACCGCGGACACCCCTGCCCGGAGGCGAAGCTGAGGTCCGCCGTGCTGGGCGCTGCGCCGAGCGTCCCGCTCTCAGCCCAGAACCAGCGAGGGGCCGGGGACCCGCTCGAGCCCGCACGGCGCGCACACGGAGACACCGCGCGCAGCGAAAGTGGCGTCATTTCTGGGTTTGCTGTATCTCCTGAAACTTCAAGGCAGAACTGCTGCATGACCCTTTACATGCGTACAGTGAACTGAGTGCCCAGGGGTGTCTCGGAACCGGTGCCTGCGCCACGAACATGGTTCTCGGCCTAGGCTTGCAGTCCAGTGCTTCACGGCTTCTGCTGTGGAGTCGGGCGGACTTTCTACTGGAATCCCGAGTTCTCCGATTATTAGCTGAACTCTCCCGAAGTCGTTTCTTCTACAAATCGGAAAGGACAGTACTTCATAGACGTGTTCTGATGAATTAGGAAATGCCGCATTGCTGTTACAACGCTTAGGAGCTTGATATTTTCGTACGGACTACAGTAAAAACCACTTAGTAACCGGATTTCTTGCCGTTTTCTAGGCAGTGAGCCCCTTGAGGTTATCCTCTTCATTTTTCTATTACTGAGCTGTCTTTTGCAGAGGCGTAATTCATTTGTTCCAGGGATCAGTTACTCCTGGGTGAGTGGTGCAGAAAATGTTAGAGACATTACAAAAAGTTTAAGAGAACTGAAATCCCAGGTAGAGAACAGGGTCTGGAAAAAGCGGTTTATACAAGAATCTTCTACTCTGGAAGTTCTTTAAGTTGGTGGGTGGAGTGGGAAGCAGAGAACCACTGATGCACTTGGCAAACTTACAGGACTAGCAGAGAACCTGCCTGAAAGGTAACTAACGAATAAGACTTCAGTGTCGAGGAGGCACATAGATGACCTGCGACAAAGCAGATCACCCCTGTAAGAACAGAGATAGATTGGAAAGGTAGTTATGACTGAACTGAAGACTGATGGTAGAAGAGTGAGGTTGGTGTTGAGGGTTCTTGCAGTTTGAGATGTGAGAATGAGCATCTGCTGTGGTGGGGCAGGAGCTCAGGTTAGAGAAGGAAAGGTAGGACATCTCTTTCAGCTCCTCTAAATCCTCTGTGCTGTCCTGAGCCACTTGCTCCAAGACAGATGTCCTTTAGCTGGATTTGATTGCTTTTCTTTGATTTTGCTTTCTTCCTCTTAAATTCTGCTTTCTTATCTGGTACCCAGGCTGTCCTCACCAAAGGTATAAGTATTATTTCTGGAATATTATCAGCATCTGGATGGCAGGGATCTATCTTATCTTTCTTTGTATTTTCTGTTGAGTTGTATTAAATGATTAGGAAGTATGTTTTTAGTTGGTTGGTTGGTATTAAAGCCTGAATAATTTAAGGACATTGTGGAAGGAAAATCTGTATAGCTGTACAAAAGCATTAATTAAGCCTAAGATTTTATTTTGGGGTGTTCTAATGACGTCTTAGACAAAACAAGGGTACTTGACACTTGTATCAGGGAAATGTTAAATTTTCCCTGCCTGAGGAATTCTCCTAGAAGACTCAGAGGAATCTTCCTGAACCATAGCTCTATTCAAGATCAGGTTGACTAAGGAGTTAAAGACTCTAGCAAACTTGATCCCTAAGATACAGTCTCCAAAAGCCAAATAACCTCTATTAGTAAAAGAACGGGGCCAGCCTAGGGTGCAAGAATCCTGGCAGTAGTGGAGTAAGTCTATTGACCAGAACTTCTGCTGGTGCTTCAGGTAGTAATGTTAGCAGGAAATGAATGTCTGGACCCAAAAATCTCTGAGCTGACTCTAGGAACATTGCTGTTAGTGACCGAGGTCCAAGATAAACATCAAGGAGCAGCTTATAAAGGCGCTGGAGCAGTTCTTGACCATCCTGTCCAAAGAACTCTAGGCCTGTGTGCATGAGAAGCATCCATATTGTGGAGGAAGTGAGTGTGCTGGGAAGCTTTAGGAAAAGAGTCTGATGATCTGGGATACTGGGTGAGAAAAGAGCTGCAATCTGGGTAGGACAGTTGAGGATGGTGGGGAGGGGACATGGATGCAAAATAGGAATGAGTGGATTATTACTGAGCTAAGATCTTCCCTGTGGTTCCAAGTCTGTCTCTTACTCCTTGCTATCCGCTTTCCTATGCTTGAAGACCAGATGAGTTTCTGGTTCCTAGGTCTCCTGTTCTGTGTCCCTTGGTTAAACTACTTGTGATTTATAAATTGTTTCCAACTCCCAGTGTGGTTCCCTCAAAAGCTCAACTGTATCTAATTTTCTCCAGGTGCCAGCTTGTTGCCTTCGACAGATAATGTTTTTAAAGAGAATAGTGGGCCATAGGTCTTGGAGTTTCCAACTCTTGGCTTATGGAAACACAGCTTTGCTGTCAATCTTAGAGATTCAGTCCCCTACCAGAAGGGGGTAAGAAGCACAATTTACCTTGAAGTCACCTTTGGTCAGACCATCTTTCTAGAGTACTTCTCCTGACCCCCATTTTGTATTTGTCAAAGGTGTAGTCAAGAATTTAAAACCAGATACTTTTACCCTGGTCTGGGGAGGTCAGTGAAGGTTTCCTGGGAGTCACTGAGCTTTAAATGGACAGTGGGCCTTAGAATAGACAGGGAAGGAGAATCATATGGGGAGGAAGAATTTGGAAAATTGAGTCGTCTGTATAGGTCTTCCATAAAATTCACTAAAGTGTAACAAACATTTACATAATAGACTCATCAGCCTTAATGAGAGTTATCGAATCAGCAGAGAACAGTGAAAACTTCTTGAAATGGGGGAACTGGATTCCCTTACTGGCTTAATAACTTCTAGCACCCCAGCCTTAAGGTGCTTATGACTCATCAAATGAGAAACAGAGGCATGGATCCTTGGAGTCTCTTGTGCTGTCCTGAAATGTTGAGGATCTTCTGTATTTAGTAAATTCCCAAATGACGAAGATTTGTCTCCACCCTTCTTAGTAAAAACTCTGTCCGTGACTTGTTTCAGGACCAGCTTCAGTATTAATTGGACTTTCCTGATGGTTTCTATTTGACTGTTTCTTCTTCTTTTTCAGATTTCTATTGGATCATATCATCCATGGCCATTGTCCCCAGTTTCTCCAGTCCACTGTCTCTCCCTCCTCTGTCCCTCACATAATGTTGCATTGACCTATGGTGATGGATTTACTCTAACACTTCATAGCCCTTGCTAATTCACTACTATTTCTGTTCATTCAGCTTCCAATCCCACATTTTCTTTGATTCTCCTTTTAAATCTTATCATTCTTTTCTCATCTTTATAATGAGTAGAATAATCTAGTAAAGAGGAAATAGGATTTGGAATCAGAATATCTGGTACTGGAGTCTGTGATTTACCAGACATCTTAGGGACAATGCACCAGCAGAGAACTCTAAAGCTTCCTAGTGTGCTCATTTCCTCTTCATATTTATTGCTGTGTAACAAATTACCCCCATCTTAAACTTCCCTATGGTTTCTGTGGGTTAGGAATTTGAAGTGGCTTAGTAGAATGTTCTGGTTCCGGGTTTCTCAAGAGGTAGTGGTCAAGATGTTGGCTGGGCTGCAGTCATCTGAAGAAAGCTGAGGATTGGCTTTCAAATCACTTCCCTCACATGGCTCTTGGCAGGATGCCTGAGTGTCCTCACAGTGCGGCAGCTGGTTTCTCCCAAAATGAGTAATCCAAAACACCAAGGACGCTGTAATGCTTTCCGTGACCTAGTTTCTACCACCACTCCCATCATATTCTGAATTTTGGAAGTATGTCACTAGGTCCAGCCAAAATTCAAGGGGAGGGAAATTAGTCTCCATCGTTTGGATGGGGTTGCGTCAAAGAATTCATGGTTATATTTTACATCACCACAGGCTAGTTACTTAATCTCTGTGAGCTTCTGTTTCTTCACCTCTGAACGGAGGACAAAAATAATACCTACCTTACAGGAATGAGTTGTGAGGTTAAATGAAAGTATCTTTTGAAAGTATTTTATATACATTATAACTCTCTAATGCTCTCGTAATTTTCAGCGTCATCATTGCCAAAGATCTACTGTTCTCATCTGTGTCCTGGATCTCTACCGTGTTAGTGTTCTCTCTCTTGAGCTGACCCTGTTTAACTGTGGTTGATTTAGGTTGACCCATAGTATATAAACTGGAACATGCTTAAATCATCCTTTGCTCTTTCCCTTAGGTGTCTGTCTCAGATAAGAAGTTTTATCTGTGTAGTCTGTTTAGGTGACAAAGTAGTACCAATAAGTTTGCTCTAAAGAAGCAAATATTTAGGGGCACCTGGGTGGTTCAGCCATTAAGCATCTGCCTTCGGCTCAGGTCATGATCCCAGGGTCCAGGGATCGAGCCCCCCATCAGGCTCCCTGCTCGGCGGGAAGCCTGCTTCTCCCTCTCCCACTCCCCTTGATTGTGTTCCCTCTCTCGCTGTCTCTCTCTGTCAAATAAATAAAAGATCTTAAAAAAAAATAAGCAAATATTTAGAGAAATACACATAGGCAGTATTAACTACATAATCTGCAGGACTAGTGCAAAATGAAAATGTGGGGCCCTTTGTTCAAAAAGCAGGAAAAACGTATTGTTAAAGGTATTAAAATATAAGGCCTGTTTATCCCTTACCATGGGCTCTCATGACTCATCACTGAGTTGTTATTTAATATCATTTAAAGTAAACAAAGATAAAAATTTTAATTATGGAATTTTGCTGTTCACCTTTATATTGTACAAGTTTTAAATGCAAATATAACAGCATTAGGAATCACCAAATTATACACAATTCATATTTTGTAGTTCCTATGTGCATATGTGTTTCAGATCAGTGGAAATGCTGTACAGGGTGACTTACCACTTCTTGACAGGTATACATTCTGTCAACTCTACCGTTAGCTGCTGAGGACTAAGGAGAAAGAAAAAGGTGGCAGTGTGTTGGTCTCTTCCCTTTCGCTTCTGTGATCGTCTCCAGTAAGTGGCTGCCCAGCAGAGGGAAGTAACACAAGTAAGAACATGGTGGGTTCCTCGTTCCTGTTTCTTAGACCCTGCCATTTGCTAGCTTTCCGAGTTATGAGCAAGTTCTGGTTCCAGCAAGAAAGTATGGTCTCACCTGGCTGTTAGCACCCCAGCTTACGCAGGTGCAGATATAACATGCCTACCTTGTACATGTAGGGGCAGGAAATTTTCTCTTCGTCCCTTCTAGGTTCTTTGGCTGGTCTATTAACTAAATTTACCTAAGACAGATTAACAGGAGAAAAGCAAATTTAATTATGTACATGCAGGAGTCCCAAAGATATGAGACTCATGGGCAATTTAGGCAATTGAAGTTTATATGCCACCCTGAGCCAAGGAATGGGAGAGGGGCCGGGGACTTCAAAGGGGAGGATTATTCACAGGATGATGAGGAGATGTTTGGTGATCAGATGTTTGCCATGGCATGCAGTTAAGTCTTTCAGATAAAAATGTTATGTCTGTGGGGTGCCTGGGTGGCTCAGCCGTTAAGGGTCTGCCTTCGGCTCAGGTCATGATCCCAGGGTCCTGGGATGGAGCCCCCCATCCAGCTCCCTGCTCAGCGGGAAGTCTGCTTCTCCCTCTCACACTCCCCTTGCTTGTGTTCCCTCTCACACTCCCCTTGCTTGTGTTCCCTCTCTCGCTGTCTCTGTCAAATAAATAAAATCTTAAAAAAAAAAGTTATGTCTGGTAATAGCTCTTTTTCTGGTACAGACCCCCTATCTAAATTATTTTAAGTAGTTAATGGAGAGGTACGTGTTTTTCCTGAGTCTTCTGGGTCTTCATTGCCTTCAGCTCAACATAATCCACAAGCCAAAGTGGTGTACTTTGGGGCAGCCTATTCTGCTCCCCTTCATAGTTAGAGACTCACTGAACTCCCATGAATCATGGATCCACCGGAATTTTGTGCTCCTGGGGGATTACAAATGCTATACGTGAATGGGAGGGCAAGACATACCCTCTGTTCAGGTGCATGCATTATTGTCCTGTCCTTCACATATAAAACACAAGCTCAAAGATAAAATTTAGAATCTCAAGACTGTACCAACAGTATTAAACCAAGTTCAGGACCTTCTGAAAAGCAGGACCCCTCTGAGCCCTCGGGTCCTGTGTTACTGCACAGGTAACAGATCTTGGAAGCTGGCGCTGCACATCTGGCAGACTCAGTGGGGAGACTTCCAAGGAAGGCAATTGTGAAGAAGTCTTCCAACAGACAGGTGATAAATGTAGGAAAAATTTCCCCTGGAATTTAAATCTTTAAACACAGGAGAAACCATACTGGATAAAAACTTATAATTGTGGTGAGTGCGGGAAAGCCTTTATTCAGCATTCCTCACTTTCTGGACATCAGAGACCTCACTCACTCTGGGGAGAGATTTTATCACTGTAGTAAATGTGAGAAAACCTTTATTCAATTCTCTCATCTTTTTGGTCACCTGAAAATCCATGCTGGAGTGAAGGCCTATAAATGTAAAGAATGTGAGAAAGCTTCCAGTGCAACCACTGGCCTTATTTATTAAGAGAGAATTTGCACAGGAGAGAAACCCTATGAATGTAATAAATGTGGAAGAGGTTTCCAGGAGAGTTCACCTCCAGTAAGCCCTCAGACTGCTCCTGTGGATGAGAAGTTCTAATAATGGGCAACCTATTTAGGCAAATTCATTAAGAATTCAGGCCTCTTTCAACAGATAATATGTTTTGGAAAAGGATGTTATGGGACGAAGCATGAGAAAGAAGCATGTCCTCCAGACACGGCAAATTTCTTCCAATGTCAGACCCTTGTATACAGATGATCCCTTAAAATAGCCCTTTCTGTGGAATCTGACGTACTCATGAGCGCGAAGGTACAGAACTGTTGAATCATGTCATACACCTGAAACTAATGTTACACTGTATGTTAAAGATACTTGAATAAAAAAAAATAAAGGGATATGATTTTTTAAAAAAAGCTTTTTCTAGCCAAACCCTCATAAACATTCTTTGCAGTGTGAGAAACACCAATAGTTTAAAGGTATAACCATGGTCTCTGGATGAATAACTGTTGGTCTGGAGAATCCTGCATCTTTACCTCATAACATTATAACTGCTGACAAGTTATTTAATTTCTTTATGCCCAGAATTTTTTCAATAAAATGTGGATGACAACTACTATTTACCAAGGATATTATGAAGATAAAAGAAGGTAACGAGGCATTTTGAATATATATATTCTTGTGCTGATATAAGAAAGTTGTACTACTCTGCCAAATCAAAAAAGACCAAAATAAAGAGTATGACTACGAGAAGAGAAATAAGAATAAAATACATACTAAAACCTCACAAATACCGCTTGAGAAACAATTACAATTATTTCCATAATATGAACCAAAATATTTTCCCGAAGCATAGATTATAGAATGTATGTTACTATGCTTTTATAAAACTTGCAGATTCAGAAGACATAAACTTTATTGTCTTTGCAACCAAATATTTTTTCTTTTAAAAATGGGGAGTATCAGTGCTTTCAGATGGGAAAAAGGAGCTATAATTTTTAAAGACTTTTTTAATTTCAGGAGACAAAATAAAACTTGGGTCTATAAGAAGTTATGTCTGAAACTGAGAAACTTTGCACTGATAGGAAAAGAATAAAGGAGGAATCATTTTTAAATCCAATTTTGTTATACACCATGAATTAAAAATTCTATGTTATCATCATTATTATTAATTGAAAAGTTAATGACGTGAATAGTAAGATTTGGAAAAATAGATTTCATGTCAGGATGAGTCGATTTCAAGATGCTGATACTTAAAAAGTAGTTCTCGGGGGGGGGGTGGAATATAGTTCTCCATGTGTTTTTATTCAGACATAATGGACATCAAACACTGTGTCAGTTTAGGGTACACAACATTGATCTGATACACTTACTTATATATTGCAATATGATTAACATTAGCTAACACCTCCATCATGGCACATAATTATTTTTTGTGATGACACATTTAAGATCCAATCTCTCAGCAACGTTCAAGTATATAATATAGTACCGTTAACTACAATCACAATGCTTATTAGATTCCCAGAACTTATTAATTTCTAACTGCAAGTTTGTAGCCTTGACTGTCTTCCCAATTCCTCCACTTTGAGCTGGTAACCACCATTCTACTCATTTTTACAAGTCAGCTTTTTAAAATTCCACATACAAGTGGTGTGATACAATGTGTCTTTGAATTACCTCACTTAATACAGTGCTCTCAAGTTCCATCCATGTTGTCACAGATGGCATGATTTCCTTCTTTCTCATGGCTGAATAATATTCCATTGTACTCTATTTATTCATCTATCAGTGGACACTTAAGTTGTTTCCACGTCTTGGCTATTGTGAATGATAAACATAGGAGTGTAGATATCTTTTTGATACCCTGTTTTCATTTATTTCCTTCTGATATACATGTATAGAAGTGGGATTGCTGGACCATATGAGAGTTCTATTTTAAGTTTTTGAGAAACCTCCCACTGTTTTCCATAGTGGCTGCACCAATTTACTTTCCCACCCACCATGCATAAGGGTCTCTTTTCTCCACATCCTCACCAACACTTGTTACTTCTTGTCTTTTTGCAAAATACCAGCCGTTCTGACTGGTGTGAGGTAATATTTCATTGTGGTTTTGATTTGCATTTCCCTGATGATTTGTATCTCTTGGCCATCTGTACGTCTTCTCCAGAAAAATGTCTATTTACCTCCTCTGCTTGTGTTCTATTTATTTATTTTATTTAAGTAAGCTCCATTCCCAGTGTGAAGCTGGAACTCATGACCCTGAGATCAAGAGTTGCATGCTGTACTGACTGAGCCAGCTAGGTGCCCTGCCTGTGTTTTAACTGGATTGTTTTTGTTGTTGTTACTAAGTTGTATGAGTTCTTTATATGTTTTGTCTTTTTTATTTTTTAATTTTAACTTTTTCATTTTTAAAAAAAGCCTTTATTTATTTGACAGAGAGAGCACAAGCAGGGGGAGCAGCAGAGGGAGAAGCAGGCTCCCCACTGAGCAGGGAGCCTGATGTGGGGCTTAATCCCAGGATCCCAGGATGATCTCAGCCAAAGGCAGACGCTTAACTGACTGAGCCACATAGGCGTCCCTGTATTTTGCCTTTTTTTAAAACAATATTTTTTTTAAGTAGGCTCCACACCCAGCATGGGGCCTATACTCACAACCGTGAGATCAAGACCTGAGCTGAGATCAAGAGTCACTCAACTGACTGAGCCACCCAGGAACCCTGAGTTCTTTATATATTTTGGATATTAACCTCTTATCTGATAGATGGTTTGCAGATATTTTCTCCCATTCTATAGGCACAGAGTTGGGGGGTGAGGTGGGCAAGGAAAGAGATGAATAAAGCAACTATCAAAAAGGGATTTGGACTGAACAATGAGAATAACAATGGGTATCAAAAGTGGAAGAAAGTGAAAATAAAGTCTGGGGATGGCAGTAGAAAATAACAGAGAAAAATTACTTTTTTAAAAGATTTTTTTTATTTTGAGAGAGAGTGTTGGGGGTAGGGTGGGATGGGGTGGAGGAAGGACAGAGAAGAGGAAGAGGGGGAGAAGCAGACTCCCCTGCTGAGTGCAGAGGCCAACACAGGGCTTGATCCCAGGACACTGAGATCATGACCTAAGCTGAAATCAAGATTTGGACGCTCAACCAAGTCACCCAGGTGCCCCTAAATAATTTGTTTTTAATTGTAGTCAGAACAGATAAAAATGCACTGAAATTAGAGGGAATGGGGGCAATGAAGAAATAATACTGAAGAGATCTATGATATTTTAGAATCATTTTTGACTTTTTAACTAAAGACAGCACGAACTAAAGGAAAAACCAAACAAACAGGGTTAGATGAGTCTGAAAGATTAGGTAGATGATGTAGCTTCCGTTACAAGGGCACAGTAAAGAGGTACAAAATGGCTTTAAATGATCCGTGAAATTCAGAAAAGGTCATTTTGAGACAAAAGATTAAGTTCTACTTCACAGGCCATGTACTAAATGTATAGTAGAGGTTAGGCCATGGTATTACATATGATGAAAATAAAATAGGTTTAAGTAAAGATAAATTTTATTTTATGAGAGCAGTCTGAAAAGGTTTTTAAATGAAGTTAGGAATGCTGGTGTACAACTTCCTCCTGCGGCTGACAACAGGGAAGACAGCATTCTGTTATTCTGTATCATGTCCTTTGTTAGTGCTATCCAAGCAGGAATTCGATACTTGAAAGGATAGGTATTCAGCATGGTGTTTCCATGTTTCAGGTGTTCCTAACGCTTTTCAACCTGGATAGCTAGCAGAACTTTCAACCACCCTCTCTCATCTTGCTCATGAATGGCCTGGAATTCTAGATGTTTCATGGGCTGCAACAGTTGGTGGCTTCTGTGCTGCTTGGTGAGGAAATTCTGAATGCACTCCCATTCCACACGTACTGGCTACAACCTGGAAACAATTAAGATATGGTCGGGTTTGTGAAAGACTCAGTGAGTGAACCAGAGTTACTATCTTAGAAGGACACCTTAGGGGACAATTCTCAGGGCGTAGAGAAAAAATGGACACACCGTCTGTTCCACCTTCAAGAACTAAAAAACAAACTGGAAAGCATGAGAGAATGAGAAAGGCTGACACTAATACATCTAGCCTGGCTGAGTGGAGACTGAAGCTCTACAAACTTGCTCCCATGGTTGTACCGATGCTTCTCCCTCGCTAGATGTTCATTCATTTAATCACACCTGCTATCCTCCGAACCCCCCACAGGATCGCTGCCTTCTCCGTTCTTTGGCTGATCCTCTAACATTTAGACCCAGAGCTCCTGGGCAGGATGATCTGGAACTGCTCCTTGCTGCGGCATCAACCACTGACTGCAAAGTTCCTAGAGTTGGTTCAGAGCCTCCCAGGGCCCAGGTGTCTCTTTTTTTTTTTTTTTTTTTTAAAGATTTTATTTATTTATTTGACAGAGATAGAGACAGCCAGTGAGAGAGGGAACACAAGCAGGGGGAGTGGGAGAGGAAGAAGCAGGCTCATAGTGGAGGAGCCTGATGTGGGGCTCGATCCCACAATGCCGGGATCACGCCCTGAGCCGAAGGCAGACGCTTAACCGCTGTGCCACCCAGGCGCCCCCCAGGTGTCTCTTGGTAACAGAACTGCCTGAAGTTATGACCAGCAGCTACCTCTTGGTTGTGGGAGTTCTTTCTGCACAGCCTACATTCTTGGCTCCAGGTGTAGTTCTCCTGTCCCTTTGAGATTTAACAGCGGAGGCTGACTCCATTATTGGCTCTGTTTGAATAAACTTACTTCCCAGATCTCTGCTTCAAGGAGACTGTCTGTGGGGGTGAATTTTTTTGGCTACTCCTAAAGCAAAACAAATCATTAACTTACAGAAATGCTAAAGGTTGCAGAAAACTTTTACTGAGGTTAAAGTTGACTAGTCATCTTGAAACTGAATGAGGGCACCTGGGTGGCTCAGTCAGTTGAGTGTCTCACTCTTGGTTTCTTCGGCTCAGGTCATGATCTCAGGTCATGATCTCGGGTGGTGAGGGCTCAGCGCTCAGCCTGGAGTCGCTTTGAGATTCTCATTCCCTCCCCTTCCGCTCCCCGCCCCCCCATAAATACAATCTTAAAACAAAAACAAAAAACCTCACTAAAAGATTAATTCCAAAGGAGAACGACAATCCGGGTGAATTTTGTCATGTGTGACGGAAAGCACAAACTAGGCCAGTCAAAATTTATAATACGGAAAGAATGCGAAGCTTGACTACAAATGGGATGAAATGAAAAGATCAATCAAACATACTGGTGTTCTGCAGCGCAAGCCAATCTACACATACGACTTCTGATCCTGACCGGAAAACGGGCACCCTGTGCGCCGAGGTTCCCCCACATGACGACGCAGGTCTGAATGTCCTGGGTGATCACACGCCCCAGCTCTCCCGCGGGGACTCTGCCGCCGCCGTCTCTCCGGGACCCGAGCCTCGCACAGCCGGCGCCCGAGGGGAGACAACACCGGCGAACAGGGGGCGCCTCGCTCCCACCGGGGCCTGTGTGTGTGTGGGGTCCGTAGCCGCCGCCTCCATGTTGGAATTCTGTCCCTAACGCTCAGTAGCAGCCCCAGAGAAGTGAGAGGCGGACGCTGTGGACCTCGCCCTTGGCCGCTGTCCCCGCCTCCGGCCACGGAACGTCCCTCTCCGACCCAACACAAACCTGCCGGAAGCTGGGCAGCCACCAGAGTGGGAAACCAGCCGCTTCCGGCCTCTCGGGGAGACGCTATGTGTGGTAACCTTCGCACGGCCTCCGAGGGGCGGCTCCCCGGGGCACAGAGCCGCTTCCGGCCTCTCTGGGAGACGCTCCTCTCGGTGGTGGCCTCGCGCTCTCGGAAGTAACTTCCGCCCGGCCTCCGAGGGGCGGCTCCCGGGGCACAGAGCCGCTTCCGGCCTCTCTGGGAGACTCTCTTCTCGGTGGTGGCCTCCGACGGGAGGCGATGTGTTTTGAGTTGCGTGCCGTCATTCGCCTTGTGAAAAGCCAAAGATGTGCGAACCCCGTCCCCCACTTTAAAGTTGTGGTGCACGAGCGCCGTCTGTTTCGGTATTACGTCACGTGGTGAAACTGTCAGGGACATAATCAAGGTTAACAGTTAGGCACGAGGCCCGGAGCAGCGCGTATTTGAATCCTGGTTCCAGCATTTGCTGTCCATGTCTTTCGAGCAGGACACCCACAGCTCCGTTTTCTCAACCACAGAACGGGGCAGATAAACAGCGCTTGTAAAAGTCACGACACAGGATGCAGGAGCACAGTACGTGTGCAACAGGAAACTATGCGTTCAATACCACACACACAAACACACCCCATTACTTAGATGCTTTCAGGACATTTCTAGTTCAAGGTAATTGAAAAACAAATGCTAAGACATTTTTATAAAGCCTATTAGTGGAAGATTTAGTACGTTAGATTATCGTAATTCTACACGGGGTTGTTTGCTAGTTTTCAGATAAAGACATTATATATACAGTGGGATATTTAAGCCTTACATAGTTGCTTTTATTTTCACATTAGGGAGAACGTGCCTTGTCAAACAGGAAAAGAGTATACAGCAGGATTGGCCCTTGTGTCCTGAAATCACTGGTGAAGTTCCTACTTGTAGGATTTCTCTCTCCACTCTTCTCTAGGATACCAACCCTCTGGACACTGTCTTTTCTGGAGAGAAGAGCAGCCAGCAGTAATGAAACAGTTTCAGGACCTTTACCTTTAGTGCTAATTCCCTCAGCCCTCTTCCACAATTGTCAGTAGCCAGAGTACCCTGTTTCTTTCGAGAAAACTCCCCAGAACTGCAGTCTCTGGGCACTCACCCCAGGGAGGTGCCAAAACTGAGGCATATGTGGTAGTAAGAGCCTAGTTATGTGACTGTCTGTCTCCTCCAAATTTGAGGTTGAGTTCAATGTGACCACCTTCCCTTACCTCTAACCCCAACTTCTGCCTAATTTACTTCTCCTCTCCTGTCTTGTTGAATCTCTCTGGATTCTGGCCTCTTGCCTTGGATGTTCTCCTGGTTTACCTCCTGGCATGACCTCTGGACATAAGACTTTGGTGTACATATTGGAATGCCACCACTTCGCAGGTTCTTGTTTGACACTTTTTTAGTTTTGTTGTGTCTTCATTTAAAGGAATGTTCTGAAAGCTCTGTTGTGTATTGCTCAAACTATTCCACTTCAGGGCTTAGCCTACCTCTTCTGGAGGAGAATCATTAATCAGTGTTGATGATCACCTTCTTTACTGAATCGTCTCCCCTCCACACTGTAATCATGGTTACTTCCCAAGACAGTCCTTTTCTCCCTCTATCTCCATTGACTGCTTGACTTCAGCAGTCAACAGAAGACAGGAAAATCCTGTCTCACAGAAAGCATCCCTCCTCCCCCACAGGTGAAGCTCATAAGGAGAACAGTGAGCCAGAGAACGAGAGAAAAGAGACATTGGTCTTTCAGTCATTCATCTCATTCCATAATTTTTATTCAGTATTTTTCATGTTGCCATTTCTTTCGCATTTCCATAGAAATTTAAGTTCTTTACATTAACAGGTTTTCCCTCTTGTGAATTCTTTGGTGTTGATGAAGATGTGAACTCTGACTGAAGGCTCTCCCACACTCACTGCATTCATAGGGTTTCTCTCCAGTGTGGATTCTCAGGTGTCGAATGAGGTGTGAGCTCACTCTGAAGGTTTTCCCACATTCACTACATTCATAGGGTTTCTCTCTGGTGTGAATTCTCTGATGCAGGATAAGATGTGAGTTCAGGCTGAATGCTCTTCCACATTCTTTGCATTCAAAGGGTCTTTCCCCAGTGTGAATTCTCTGGTGTCTAGTAAGATCTGAGCTCCCCCCAAAGCCTTTCCCACACTCATTACATTCATAAGGCCTCTCTCCAGTGTGGATTCTCTGATGCCTGATAAGCTTTGAGCTGTGTCTGAAAGCTTTCCCACATTCATTACACTGGTGGGTTTTCTCCCCACTAAAAATTGCTGCATGTTTAACAAGGTTTGGGCTCTTGAGAGATGTTCCGTATTGGTGAATTTTTTCTCTGGCATAAATTCTTTGATGCTTAATAAAATCTGGATTCCATTTGAAACTTTGGTCATAGGTACTGTGTTTACAAGATTTCTGGTGTGTCAATTCACTTGAATTCATGTTTAAGTTTCTCTCACAACCATCATGGCTAACGTCACCTGTAAGTGTATTTTTATGAGTAAGGATTTTACTAAAACCTCCATCCTGTGCAGATGCTGGTCTCTGAGACCCCCCTGATTCTTTCCCCCACTGCTTCTTTAACCTGCTTGCAGACTTACAGATGTCTTGAGGCTCAGCAGATCCTTCTGACATGACTGAAATTCTTCCTGATAGAATCCTCTGTGATTCCATTTTTTCATAAACGTCCAGCTTTGGCATCGATCCATTGTTTTCACTCTCATTATCTAAAAGAATGAAAAGACAAAGTGGTAAATATCTGTTTGCTGAGTTGGAAGAAAAGAAAATTTTGAGATATACCCAAGACAGTTACATATTGGTACTTCAATTGGCGACTCTAAAAATGTGGCCTTTCAAGTGAAAGGCGTAATGGACAAGGACACAAATGAGAAAAATTGGTAAAAGTAGAATGCCTGTGGAGGGGAAGACCTTCATCCATCTATCTATCCACCCATTTCTTCATTGTCCATGGCTAATCGAATTCTGTAACCACTTTCTGCTAAATGTACCCTGAACACATCCCCTTCTTTACATTTCTACCACTACCCTTGTCACTCTTCCTAGCAAGGGGACTGTCACAGCTTCTCGCTGTTTTGACTCTGAGGTGTTCTTGCTAGTCATCCTGAATACCCTCACCAGACTAACTGTCCTTAAAGTTCTGTTCCCTCCTATACCCTACTCAGAAACCTTCCCTCTCTTTTCTTCCACAACACACCTGAACAACTCCACCTGGTTTCCAGAATCCATTTATGATCAAGTCCTCACAATTCCTGCCTTCTGGCTCACAAATTTATACTGTGCTTACAACTCCATATTGTACTGCAATCAAGTACCCCCTCTTTGTTGTAGGGTTTCCTTTGTCTAGAATACGCTAGGGCAGGAAAGGTGGTTAGGCAGTGCTGGTCTTAGGCTGGGGGAAATACATGATTTTGGATGGAGTAGATGGAAATGTCTCCAGCACAAACTGGAAAGTAGAATTTGGGTATTTTTTAAAAAACTGACTGTAATTTATTTATTTTTAAAAAAAGATCATTATTATTTTGATTTTTTTTTTTTAGATTTTTAAAATTAATTAATTAATTAATTAATCTGAGAGAAGAACAGAGGGACAGGGAGAAGCAGACTCCCCACTGAGCAGGGGAGCCTGGTGTGGGGCTTGATCCCAGGATCCTGAGATCATAGCCTGAGCTGAAGGCAGACACTTAACTAACTGAGCCACCCAGGTGCCCCCAAAACTGACTGTGATTTATTCTTGAGTTTTTTTTAAGATCATTCACACCTAAAGTAATACTGAGTCCATGAAATTTTTAAACAGTGGAGTTTTAGAACAGTGATGAGTATTCCATGGAGGTAGTCACCAGAAGTATGGCTAACTTCCTATAAAAACATGAAAGCTTTGTAAGACCAAAAATACAATAAAAAAGGCAATAATGTAGATCTTGTTTTGGTATCTGTGAATTATATTCCACTTCCGAGTATATCATTATGCATCTGCGTCTCTACTAACATGTGTTGTTTCTCTTGATGTGTTTTTTCCTCTTTTTCTTTTGTTTTATTCCCTGATGTTTTCCCAGGCATTAATTTTTCTTTCCTTTAATTTACTCATAAAAATATCCTGTGTTTTGGAAATATTCTGGATGAAGAACAAATGGGAAAATCTAAATATTCTAGATAAGGAACCAAATTCTTTTCTCTCTGTTTTTGTTTATAATTGGTCAATGGCACACAGGGAAAAAGTTCTCTACTTCTCATGGGGTGATGAAGGAAAGGACCACCTATGGTAACTGAGGCTACTCTAAGAAGGGACATTCACAGTGCCACTCTTTCAGTGACATGAATTGCATGCAATACTGCCCCTTACCACTGTCCAGCAGAAGGGGTGCTGAAGAACCATGAAGGGCCTTGGGGTCCACCGGCTGCAACTGGACACTAAATGCTCGTCCAGGAGGCACCACCTTTCTCCTGAATATCTCTTGTCCATGTGCATGGACTGGAACCTGAGAAAAATAAAGTACATTCGGGCTTGTGAAAGAATCCCTGTTGGGGATTTAAACATCTTCCAAAAACAAAGAGAAGCTCCTGTAGGAATACAGAACTGCAGAAAGACGGATTCAGTCTGACTCCAATGTACTATGTGGCACAGCACCAAATGCAGTGGAAAGGAGACATAAAAGCACACTGACCTAACAGCCCCTGCAGGTCTCCCTGGGTGTTCAGTCTCAGGCCCTTTCCTCCCACTGTGGGACTCCATCCATGTGGAGGTCTTAGATCTCCCATCCCCTGTGTACCTGGACTACTGCTTCATCAGCGCCTCTCTCCAAATCTTCCAGTATGGTAACCACTTCCTCTCCATTCTCTGGGTCATGTTCCCGTACCCAGGCCTGGAGCTCCTCAGGCAGGATGGTCAGGAACTGCTCCAGCACCAGCAGCTCCACGATCTGTTCCTTGGTGTGGGTCTCAGGCTGTAGCCACTGATGGCAGAGCTCTCGGAGACGGCTCAGGGCCAGACGGGGTCCAGGGGAGTCTTGGTAGCAGAACTGCCTGAAAAGCTGTCGGCAGAGCTCCTGCCTGAGGGGATCACTTCTCTGGAGGCAAGTGTCCTGCCTCCAGACAAAATCTTCCTCTTCTATCTTCACTATCAGAAGTCCTTCATTCTCCTGAAGATTCTGAGCTGTAGCGTTCTTTGATTCTGTTGTCATTCTGGGATGAAATATTACCAGGAAACCCACTTGTGCTTTGTGAAGGGTCTTATTTAGTTTCAAGGGCTCTTCTAAGGGATAAAAAATAATTATTACTATCTATGAAGATGAAAGATCACATCACAGAAATAGTCATTTTCCATCACACAGAAGTGTACTGGGCATTTACTATATGTAAAAGCACTGAACGAGGCGCCTGGGTGGCATAGCGGTTAAACGTCCGCCTTCGGCTCAGGGAGTGATCCCGGCATTATGGGATCGAGCCCCACATCAGGCTCCTCCGCTATGAGCCTGCTTCTTCCTCTCCCACTCCCCCGCTTGTGTTCTCTCTCTCGCTGGCTGTCTCTATCTCTGTCGAATAAATAAATAAAATCTTAAAAAAAAAAAAAATAAAAGCACTGAAGTACTTTGTGGAATACAACTGTTACATAATTTCTACCTCAAAGCAGCTTAAAACTTAAATTTAAAAACAAAATGCCTCTTTTTAAAAGATTCATTTATTTCAGAAAGAGATAGAGAGGGCGTGGTGCATGGGGGGGGGGGGAAGGGAGAGGAAGAGAAAGAATCTCCAGTGGACTCCTAGCCCATCTCAGAGCCCAAGGCTGGGCTCAATCCCACGACCCTGAGATCATGACCTGAGCAGTAATCAAGAGGTGCACTCTTAATCGACTGAGCCACCCAGGCACCCATAAAAACAAAATACTTTAAAGTGGAAACAATAAATATGAGATTTACAAATTTAAAGCAATGCTAAACGTTAACATGCCACATGCAATTAAATTTTATGTAAGTCATAAAGACAATAAGGAGCAGCATAGAAAAACAGTAAAGTGCTTCATAAAGTTGGCGATGCAGAAGAGTCTAGCAGGTTGCAATGGTCAGTGAAAACTTAATGAAAAAATTAACTTCTGAAGAATGGAAAGGATTTGATAGGATGTGGGAGAGAGAGAAATAGGAAATTACAAGCAAGGAAACAGCCCAAACAATTGGTTAATGGTAGTGGCAAAGCAAAAAGTTCCGTAGGTTTATATCAGGAAATCAAAGAGGCAAATGCCCCATCATAGAAAACTCCAAATGCCAAGATCCTGAATTCAGAGTTTATCTTTTAGGCACTGGGGAGTCAAGGAAAGCTTCTGAGCAGAATGACCTGACAAATACTGTTTGTGGATATTAACATGTTGTTGATTTCTAGGATGGACTGCAATATGAAAAAAGAAACAGAGGCCACAATTCTACAGCGTGAGGAAAATACAAGCTTGGAATGATAATTATCAACTCAAAATCTGGAACTAGGATTACTTACAAATCTCTTAGGTAATAAGGATATTATTTTTTTTCCTTTTCTTAAAAGATTTTTTTTAAAAAAGATGTTATTTATTTATTTGAGAGAGAGAGAGAGCAAGAGAGGGAACACCAGCAGGAGTGGGGGAGAGAGAAACAGGCCTCCCGCTGAGCAGGGAGTCTGATGTGGGGCTTGATCCCAGGACCCTGGGATCATGACCTGAGCCGAAAGCAGATGCTTAACCACCTGAGCCACCCAGGGGCCCCTAAAAGATTTTAAGTAATCTCTACACCCAATGTGGAGCTGGAACTCATAATCCTAAAATCAAGAGTCACCTGTTCCACCAACTGAGCCAGCTGGGTGTCCCAGGGCAACTTTTCTTGACAGCCAGAGGCTAACAGTTTCAATCAGTGTTAACTAGTTCCTTCCCTAAGGGTCTCAGATAGGTTTCCTGTTATCCCAAGAGTTCCTTCTCTACCTTCCTAGTTTCCTCAGTCCATATCGCCGGCATTGAGCCCTATCATCTCACCAATAAAGTTAAATATAATAAGCCAGTACCATGACTTGCTTGTCTGTCGACCCTGAGTCTTGTTATTAAATACCAGTTCCTTAAGTCTTAGCACATGGGAACGTCTGGTTTCTGCACTGAAAAACTGAGTAACAGGAATTTAGATGTGAAGCCTAGTGTGCAAGAGCAGAATGCAAAGATTGATCTTACAGGGCTTCTACTACACATTTCACCTGTTGACTGCTGATTGTTGCACTGACATGTACTTTAGTAAGAATCTGAACACAAGCCAAGCTCTGGGCTAGAAGTTGTACAGCAATGGTTTCCAAGAAAGTCTGAGTTCCCAGATGATCAATTAGCTGACTAATCACGTGGGAACTTTGTTAGAAACTGATCCCTGGGATGCTGTCCGGGCCAGAACATGTATACCTGGAAAATCCGTATTCTGACGTAGAGCCGTAAAGAATTAAATGGTGCTTGAGTTTGTAAAAACAGTTGGGAAAAAAAGGACATAAAAGCCACGTGGATTAAAAACATTTAAATAACTAAATATGTTTCACAGAACACACTGAAATGCTGATAATTGCTGATAAATGCTGAAAACTGAGGCGCTAAACAAGGTGCACGGTAGTGGTGTGGTATCAAATATCCTACCGGTTCAGACTGTGTGTGTGTACACCCATATATATATAGCTGGGGCTTCAACTAAACCATGCAAGATGGGAAAGACGCTTCAAAAGGCATAAAGGTGGCATAAAGGAAAGCTGAGGACGTGGGAATGAACCGCAGACTGAGGGTGACGCGGGCTCGCAGGCGTAATACTCGGAGCGACCGGTCTACGGAGTTCCTACGTAACACCCGTGACTGCAAAACAGATCACCTGGAATCTTTTCTAGCTTTGGCCGTTTTTCTTCCTCAGCGACCGTTACTCCACGAGCTCAAGGGCCACGCGTTCCTGTTTTCCGAGTTCTCACACTCGCTGAACGGGAGGCAAGCCCGAGAAGCCTCCCGACGCCGCCGGCGCAGACAGAAGGCTGGACCGTGGCGGGAGAGCGGGCGCTCGGCGACGGACAGGCTCCGGGGTGTGCGCGGGAGCAGCCGGGAAGGCTTCCCGCACCGAGGCTCGCCGCAGTCCCGCCCTCTGCCGGCTCCGCGGACCGTCTCCGCCGCTTCCACCGCGTCCGTGCACGCGGGGAACACCGCACATCCACCGTGTGAGCGCGCGGCACGACGGGGCCGGGGCCGCTCCGCTCTCCCTACGAAAAGGCGGGTACGCCTCCCGCGAGGAGCGGGCTTCGGGGCGGGCTCCCGGGCAGCGCCTCCATGCACGACGCAGCGCCCCCCAGATCGCCGCCTCGCTCGCCATTCCCGTCGGCTACCCCGTGCTGCGGCCGGCCGCCCCAGCGCGACGCCCCGCCCCGCCCCGCCCGCGGCGGTGACGTAACGCGCGGCGCGGGTAACCATGGAAACCGCCGCCCCTCTGGAAGTAGGCGGGCACAGTGTCCTCCGAACGCCGAGCTTCAGTTCCACTTTTCCTCGGGATTCCTCCGCGGTCCCGGCTCCAGGGCGCCGCGGGGCTGCTGCAATCCCGAAGTAAAGTCGTAGGGACTGGGTGCTTGGAGGGGACAAAAGGTCGGACCCGTGGGTCCCCAAACCCGGACTCACCTCTCCTACAGGGTGGTTCCGATCGGACACTTCCGGTGGGGGCACGGCGCTGCACGCTCTCTCAAAGCTTCCGTCCTCGTGGGCTCTGAGCCTGCGCAGAAGGCGGCCTGGCTCTGGACTGCGACTCCCAGAAGTCTTAGCGTCTCGTCCGCGCTCTGACTCCCGTTTCCCAAGCCGCTTCCGCGGCTCCTGGAATTCTCGGGTCTTTGGGGTGGGGCCCTTGCACCCCCGTGTAGCGGGAACCCAGCCTCCCCTGGACTTCAGTCTGGGGGAGTGGAACGGAAGCTCATGCACCGCGCTCAGACCTCACCCTTGCACAGACTGTCAGGAACGCAAGTTTACAAACGTGGCTGGTTATAACTCGGGCTCACGACGGCCTGTGCATGGCCCCAAACGTGGACTTTCTTGAATCCGTGGGCCAATGTGGGAGGACTAGAATGTTGACGGTAACTTACGTTTACTGCTGCTCTTTCTCTCGGTACCTCCGCTCATGTGCGGTGTTAACCAAAATTCGACTGAGGAAGCTTGAAGATCTGATCATCTTAATTAAGCCGTAGTAAATAGAGAGGAGCGCCGAGTGGTACAAAACCAAAAGTTTTTGTAGGAAGGAGACCCGGCCAAGGAAGTTATTAGCCAAAGGGAAAGCATTGTCTCAAGGCAAGGTGGACTTCCTTGGCGGCGGGGGGAGGGGACCAGGGAGGGGAGTGAGCAGGGGGTCTTATCATGCAGATTACCTTATCATCGGGTGGGGGCGGGGAGAAGGGAATGCAGAGGGCCCATGTGACCTTATTGGTGCTGACCAGAAAATTCTTGATTTGCTTAAAATTTCACTCCTGAAGAGATTAAAACTGTAATTTCGTCCTGATTTGCTATTCTGAGGGTAAGTAGCTCTACCTTGGGCCTGTGGTTTTCTTTTCAACAGAGTAACCCCTATAATAAATTGTGTGTTTATTCTCTTTATTTTTGAAAGGATCTGTTAGATCAGTGTGCACGGTCAAACAGTATATGGGGTAATTTTCTTGTATTTCATCTAAAAGGCATCATGCCGTAGCTAATTTTCTGATACTTGCTTTTTTCACTTAACAACAGGTTACTATGGTTTATCCATGTTGTTGAGTTAAAATTAATTTTCATTCCTGTGTAATAATCCAGTTGTGAATATAGCATTGCATCCATTCTCCTAAAGATGGGCTGATACACTCTCTACTGGTTAGGGCAATAAACCTCTTACGTGTTCGCTCTGCTTCTACCTGTGTTCCCCACAGTCTGTTGTTAACAGAGCAGCCAGAAGGATGCTGTTGCAGGGTAAGTTCTGTCATGCTACTGAAGGGTGGCAGAACACACCTCTAAATATGAGCCTTTGATATATCGAATATTTTGAGCTGTAGGCACTTGATAAACAACAGATGTGGCAAGAGTTTTCTCAGTTTCCCTTACCTGCCTAAAGACGGATCCTCCAGAATAGAATCATTGTCCTAAATACCCTCCCCAAGAGTTTCATCAGCTAGGGAAGATTGGCTCATATCGTAGGAAGGAAGTTGACACCACACCCTGACAAACCTGTCACAGATGATCATGATGTAGAAATGGGGTTTGGAGCCCACAGCCAAGAAAGAAATCTTGAGACGTCTTCAGTGCAAAAAGGTTTTTTTTTTTTTTTTTTAAAGCACGGGGACAGAACCTGTGGTCAAAAAGAGCTGTACTGGGGTAGTGATGGGTGACTGATTATATGCTATCAAGTTGGGAGGGGGTTAGGGACAGCACAAGCCTCCAAGGAATTTTGGAAGCAAGGGTTCCAGGATCCTGAGGGGGCTGGCTATTGTTAGGAAAAGGTCATTTATTACTGTTTAGTAAGAACTCAGTCATGACCCTTCAGATGTACATCAGTAGGTCATATCCTTGGAGTATGATTGCTAACATATGTCTTACGTTAAAAATTCCAAAGGAATTTTTATATGTTAAAGTAGACTTAACAGGATCCTGGGGCATCGGAATAATGTGAAGCTAAGATTGCCACTTAGCAAAGTGTCAACATCAAGCCAGCTGAGATCCCAGAGGAAGGACACTCTGCCTGTTTCAAGGACTTGTCAGTGGGCTGTAGGAAGTAAGGAAATTTAATTCTTTCTTTTGCCTTTGTTTCCCACATCAGTCATACCTTCCATCTGTTCTCTTAAGGGTCCCGTTCATACTAAAAATCATTTACTCTCCCCTAAAAGGTCTACATCTCCTGTCCCCTTTCCCTGTTAAATGAAATCCTAAGTTACTTCTTTGGTTGCTCATTTTTCTCTAGGCACTTTCTATGTACTCATGAGGAATACCCGTTAATAAACTGTTTGTTTTTCTCTTGTTAACGTCTTTTATTACAGGGATTTCAACTGAGAACTCAGGATGGGAGAGGGAAAATTTTTTTTCAATCCCTAAACTAGCCCCCAGCTTAAAACCTTTGATTAGCTCCCCTTTTCCGGCAAGGCAAAACCCAAAGTCCTTAAAATGGCCTGTAAGACCCCATATGACCCATACCCCATGTAATGTATTTATTGTCTCCCTCGCTCATTCTGCTCTGTCATCCCAGTGAACCTCCTTGCACTTCCTAATTAATAACTTTCTGAAAAAGCACCAAACCCACTAAATAGTTTCATTAGTGAATTCTGTCAAGTGGTTAAAGACTAAATATATACCAGTTCCCCACAATCTATTGAAAATAGCAGAGGGAACACTTCCTAACTTTCTATTACACCTAATGCCAAAACCAGTTAAAGACATTACAAGAAAAACACCATAGACCAAGCTCTCTCCTGAACGTAAATGAAAAATCCTCAACAAAATATTAACAAATCCAACAGTACATAGAAAGAATTATATATAACAAGTGGAATTTATTCCAGACATGCAGGAGTGGTTCAACATTTGGAAATCAGTAAATACAATCCATCAATATAATCAACAGACTAAAAAAGCAAAGTCATGATCATTTGATTCAGAGAAAGCACTTGACAAAATCCAGCAGCCATTTGTGATAAAAACTCTCAATAAACTAGTAGTAGATGGAAACTTTCTCTACTTGGTAAAGAATATCTACAGACCCCCCCCCCCACCGCCCCCGCAAACCACAGCTTACTCCATACTTAAAATGAGAAGTTGAATATTTTCCTTAAGATTAAAAAATGGATAAAGCTGTCCTCTCTCCTGTTTCACATCATGCTGGAAGTCCTAACTAGGACAATAAGACAATAAAAAGGTATACAGAAAGGAAAGGAAGAAATAAAGCTGTCTATTCACATACAAACTTTCTATGTAGAAAATTCCAAAGACTAAAAAACAAAACAAAAATCTGGAGCAAGCAATTACAGCAATGTTGCAGGTTACAAGGTCAATATCTGAAAGTCAAAAAGAGAATAGTTAGGTATAAACTTGACAAAATAGGTATAGGATCTGTATGCAGAAAATTACAAAACACTGATGAAATAATTCAAAGAAAAGCTAAGCATATGGTGGGGTATTCTGTGTTCATGTATTGGAAGACTCAGAATTGTTACGATGTCGGTTCTTTCCAGCTTGATCTGTTGACTCAACATAACCGACAAAAATCACAGCAAGCTATTTTGTAGATATTGACAAACCAATTCTAACATAAAAATGGAAAGGGGAAGACCTAGAATAATCAACACAATATTGAAAAAGAAGGACAAAATTAGGAGATTAACACTGCAAATTCAAGATTTGCTATAAAACTACGTACAAACAACAGACCGCATAGATCAGTGAAATAGAGCCCAGAAATAGGCGATTCAGTGGAGAAGATAGCTTTTTCAGCAAATGTTGC
This sequence comes from Ursus maritimus, assembly GCF_017311325.1. Classification (NCBI taxonomy): domain Eukaryota; kingdom Metazoa; phylum Chordata; class Mammalia; order Carnivora; family Ursidae; genus Ursus; species Ursus maritimus. The sequence goes on from NW_024425564.1 coordinate 8,422,882, forward strand.
TGGAACAATTAGATGTTTATATGCAAGAAAATCACCTTGTATCTTTCACAGAATTAACTCAAAATGGATTATAGGCCTAAATGTAAAACCCAAAATTATAAAACTTTTTTTTTATTAAAGATTTTTATTTATTTATTTGACAGAGAGGGCGAGAGAGGGAACACAAGCAAGGGGAGTGTGAGAGGGAGAAGCAGGCTTCCCACCAAGCAGGGAGCCTGATGCCTGGCTTGATCCCAGGACCTTGGGATCATGACCTGAGCCGAAGGCAGACGCTTAATGGCTGAGCCACCCAGGCACCCCCCCAAATTATAAAACTTCTGAAAGAAAACATGGAGAAATTCTACATGACCTTGAGTTTAGTGGTTATATTTTAGACACAACAACCAAAGCATGATCCATGAAAAAATAAATTGGAATTTATTAAATATAGAAGTATTTGCTCTACGAAAGACACAAGAATGAAAAGATAAGCCACAGACTGGGAGAAAATATATTCAAACACCTTTCTAAGAAAAGACATATCAAAATAGGCAAAGAACTCTTAAAGTTCAATAATAGGAAAACTAACAATTTAACTTAAAAATGGCCAAAATATATGAAGAGATACTTCAAAGATGTACAGATGGAAAATCCATGTCTATGGGTTGAAAAGCATATGAAAAGGTATTTTAACATCACTTGGCAATAGGAAAGTGCAAATCAAAACAGGGAGATATCACTACATACCTATGAATGGCCAAAATTTTAAAAATTGACAATACCATTTATATTTGAAAGTTACTAAAAGAGTAGATCTTACACCATGATGACATATGATAGGTCTCTTCACCAGTGTCTCACTAACAGTATCACTAAATTCATGATTTCAAAAAAATCTTACAGATATTTCACTGCAATTTTAATTTTCACTTTTTGTAAGTCATACTGAGTATTCATGAGTTTAGGAGTTATTTGCATTTTCTTTTCTTTGAATTGCCCACTAGTACTTTTGCCATTTTTCTATTAGCTGTTAGTCTCTTCTTTATCTTCTAGAGATTCTTTAGCCTTTAGTCTTCAATGTGAGTTGCAAATATTTTGCATTTTTGATGTTCCTTTTGATTTGCCATGCAGAAGTTATTTTTTGTTTTTAAAAAACTTATGTAGTTGAATATATTATTTTGTATCTTTGTGCTCTCCTCTTTATTAATCAGTTGAGATAGTAGTTTCTCAATTTTATTAATTGTTTTTAAAATACCTGATATAGGAAAGACCGTAAGGGTTCCAAGCCAATGGCCAAGAAAGAATTCTTTTTTTTTTTTTTAAAGATTTTATTTATTTATTCGACAGAGATGGAGACAGCCAGCGAGAGAGGGAACACAAGCAGGGGGAGTGGGAGAGGAAGAAGCAGGCTCATAGCGGAGGAGCCTGATGTGGGGCTCGATCCTATAACACCGGGATCACGCCCTGAGCCGAAGGCAGACCCTTAACCGCTGTGCCACCCAGGCGCCCCATGAAAGAATTCTTGAGACATATTCAGTGCAAAAAGGGGGTTTCATTAAAGCACGGGACGGGACCTGTGGGCAGAAAGAGCTGCCCTGGGATCATGAGGAGTGGCCCATTATATACTGTCAAGTTGGGAGGGGATTAGGGATAGCGGAAGTCTCTGAGGAATTTTGGTAGGAAGGTTTCCAGGACCTTGAGCGGGCTAGCTGTTGTTGGGAAAAGGTAATTTATTACCGTTTAATAAAACCTTAGTCATGAGACCCTTCAGAGGTATATTGGCGGGCCATATGCTTGGGGGATGATTGCCAACACGTATCTTGGGGGGTTTAGAGATAAAGGAAATTTCTAAAGGAACTTTTATATGTTAAAGTAGATTTACAGGATCCTGGGGGGTGGGGTATCAGACTAGGATTGCCTGTTACCCTAAGCAAAGTATTAACCTCCAGGCAGCTGAGTCCCTAGAGGAATGTCACTGTGCCTGTTTCAAGGGTTTGTCAGTGGGCTCTAGGTAGTAAGGAAATTTAATAATTTTTCTTCTGCCTTTGTTTCCCACATCAATACCTGTCTCTTAAAAAATAAAATATCCATTTCTTAGACTTATTTTTTCAGTTTTTTTCCTGCTGATTGATTAATTTCCGTTGCAGTCCTTCAGTTTATTTTGCTATCCTTTTCTAACTTTTCAGTTGGATCTTTAATTAATGAGATTTCTCTACATTCCATTTAGATGTTTATGGCTGAGAATTTAGGTTCCAAAATCTCCTCAGCATTTAAAGAATTACATTTTGTTGTGTCAACTATTCATGATTATCATGCATACCAACTGGAATTTAATTATTATATCGACCATAAGGTTCAGGCCCTGCAACAAAAGTTACTTAACCTGAGAAATTTTTATTTGAATGAACAATTAAAAAATAGTTGCTACAGAATCAGTGACCTTCTTGAGAGAGCCTGGGATGATATTAGAAACATAGTAACAGGAAAAATGTATTCTTCTGACTGGACTGAATCTCTTTTATGATTAGACACCTCCAGACCCTCAGGTTGTGACAATGCAGGGCAGTGTAAACTTTCATCGTTAAGACTACGAGGAGGTCAAAGCCTACCGGCATATGACACATACACTGAGCCACAACAAACACGTGGTCATACGCACTTCTAGTGACACATACACCCCTGTGGACTGATGGATAGTTACTACCCAGAGAAATGGTATTTCAATGGTCTAATAACAGTAGTAAAGCTGGCATGAACTGGAAATCAATGCTAATCTTTTTCCTTTAACAAAACATCTATTGAAGTTATTTTTGGACATGGGACACGTTAATTGGGTAATTTGTGCTAATGATTATTCAGAGGTCACATTCTTTAGTCATGCTAAAATGAAGGATACTACTGTCACCACAATAAATATATTAAAATACTGTATGTTATTAAGTTAACATTTAATAATGTTACCACAAAATTATGGTACCACAAAATGTGTGCCTACATCTCAGAATATTCATACAAAGATTTTTCCAGCATCTTGCCATACTAAAATAACAGAAATACCTTGGGTTAAAACTGACAAAATTAATAAACTTTTGGATGAAAACATGGAAGGACTCAAAGCAGCCCCATAAAACCTTAACCAACAAGCTAATGTATTTTAAACATGCTACGTGGGCCATTCATGCAGCCTCAGCCGTAATTAATACTAATTTAGCTGCGTTAAACGAAGACATACAAAACTTACATAATAAATCATATAAAAAACCTTACATAATAAATAAAAAGTTCCTCTCTAGAATTGTTAGCAAAACCTTCAAACGTGTGATTTGTTCTGGCTCATGGTCTGACTGTAATCCTTCAAAATATCTAAAGATGGGATAGAATAATCTCTCTACACATTTTGGGAATCTCTTAAGGAGAGTCTTCTATTGCTTTTAACGTTTTTAAAAAAATATATCTAATTAAATATACTATTAGAATGTTATGCACCCTTAACAAGAAAAAATCAAGGAAAGACTATGATTAGCCATGCCCTCACTGTTCTTTTCTGGATATGTTGAGAGCCTATGTTGAAGATTCCATATGTATTTTTTGGATTTTTATCTTCTTTTTGTTTGATTTTATTAATTCGATGTGACTTTGAGTTGGAGTTTTTATTTGAGTTTGCTTGATTCATTTTAGTATATTTATCTTGTTCAGATTTGGTGTGGTCTTTATCTTAACATGGTTTGAATTTTATTGATGTTGTTTGATTTCTATTGAAAACTTGATTAAATAACCTAATTGCACCTTTGCTATGTTACCAAACTACTAGTACCTTCCTGCTTTAAGGCATATTTGATTCCTGCAGGCCCTTGCAGAATTTGTCATGAGGAATTATGGGGTGGAATGTAGAGAGCAAAATGGAGTCTCTCGTGTCAAGCAGGGGCCTGTCAAGTGTGACGCAAGCAGTTAAGGTACTGCAGCTAGGAGATTTCGCCGGACCAACATCAGCCTACACCCCAGAACTGATAACGAGCAGAACCAGAGGAGGTCTGCAGAGACGCAGAACTGATGAAGTCCCTTTGAAAAGGGGAGGATTTGGCAGCAAACTGTCAGACTCCTCAGACTTGACCCCTCTATGCTGACCACTTAAGAAGGCAGCTGCGGCCCAGGGCTGTGCCCGAGTGATCTCTGGACAGAACCCGAGAGCCTTCGCTGCTTGAACAGGAGAAGCCGTGGGCGCTGAGACGGACCGGGACCAGACCGGGGCCTTATCTCAACCGTGTTCGGTCCGTTGACTTACTGCACCTTGTGTTACCGCGTTTGCTGTGCGGCTCGTCTTCTGTCCGCTTCGTGTGCCGTGGAAGGAGCCAGGTTTAATGACGTGGTGAGTTGTCATTGAGCGTGGAATCCTGAACCTGCTTTATAATTGTGGTTTAACTTTGCTTTGTGATTGAATAAAGCTGACCTTGCGGAAAGACACAGCTTGTGCGCGCCTTCACAGCGTGCTGGTGACACTGGGTCTCCAGACCTTCTAGCATTTTTATGAATTACCCAACAGTCTTTTATTAAATCCTATTTCTGCTTAATTAAGCAGCGTCGATTTCTGTTTCTTTGCGACTAAGAAAGCTGATGCATACAAAGATCTTTCAAGAAATAGACAATTGGTAGGGGCGCCTGGGTGGCGCGGGCGTTAAGCGTCTGCCTTCGGCTCAGGGCGTGATCCCAGCGTTCTGGGTTCGAGCCCCACATTAGGCTCCTCCACTATGAGCCTGCTTCTTCCTCTCCCACTCCCCCTGCTTGTGTTCCCTCTCTCGCTGGCTGTCTCTATCTCTGTCGAATAAATAAATAAAATCTTTAAAAAAAAAAAAAGACAATTGGGATTTGATTGGTCCATTATTGCCATTGCTTCTCTGTCCCACCCAGTGTTGCTTACATTGGTCCTAACGAGCTCCAGCAAAGTTTTCTGATTTCTGTCTCATAAGAAAAAAGTAAAAAACACAAGGGTAACTTGTAGATGGTCTTCTCATCATAAAGAAACAAAACAAACCTGTTTATAGCAGGATGTTTTTTTAAAAAAAATCTCTTTATATCTGCCTGTTAATTGTTACATATATGAACATGATTGAGCATTTTATTTATTTATTTTTTTTAACCAACTTTGAAGAAATGTTTTAGATAGTATGACTTGAAATATGGGACATATGGCATATGGAGACAGGCACTTTTCATGGCTCTGGGCAGCACAATGGACCCAGAAAACAATCTGTAAATCGGCTATGAGTTCCAAATCAAAGATCACAAAGGCAAATGTTATCAGTTGCTGGTGCAGTCACTTCTCATATAGGCAACTCTAAATAATAGCACAGACTTTTAATTTAATTAATTTTAGAGAGAGCACGAGCAGAGGGAGAGGCAGAGGGGGATGGAGAGAGAGAATCTTGAGCAGACTCTGCACTGAGTGTGGAGCCGGATGTGGGGCTCAATCTCACGACCCTGAGATCATGACCTGAGCCAAAACCAAGAGTCGGGTGCTTAACCGACTGAGCCGCCCAGGTGCCCCAGATTTTTAATTTTAAAAATGGTGATTAATAGTCTTCCAGGCAATTCTTTGTAGACCATCATAAGATTTATATACATATATACAAGGAAGATATAAGTGCTGCTTTTTTACACAAGGGAATAAAGGCAGATTATAGGAAAGATAATATAATCATAAAACATGACTAAATACAAAAAACATTAGGGTGAGATGAATCCGTCTGCTCATTTCCACCAATTCCTCATTTGCACCTTTCACCCATTCAGATTAATTTATTCGATACGTTTACTCACGCACACCGTACTCCTTACCTACAAGGCTTCCTTGTGGATTTGGAATATCTCGTTGTTTCTATGTAAAAATCACCAATGTCCGGGATCCAGATTACGTGCGGCTTTTTTCTCAAAGCTTTACTTGACCTCTTACACCCTCACCAATGTCTTTTCTCTTTAACCTGTCATTGCAGTTATGATTTGAACCTAATGTTACATACTAGTTTTCTTTACTGTTTTTCATGCACCACGATGTGGTTACATCATTCCTGTCTGCTCCAGGGGGACAGGCCTGTGGGGGTCCTCTATTCTTCACTCCCCATGGTATGTTTCTGTTGCCCTGAACCATCTGGGAGTTCTTAACGATGCATTCAAATGTTGATTTCATATCCTTACTGTAATTTTCAGGGACTTCATCTATACGTGTTTGCCCATAACAATAATACCTTCAGGAGCTCAAATAGATAAGGCCTGTTATTGGGTAGCAAATTTAGGTCATTGCCCAGTTTAGTTAGGTATTTGGTAACAACTTTGTAACTACGACCAGAAGGAAAATGATGAACTGATGAGGATTTGCCTCTTATTGAATGCCTTTCAGTGAGTCCAAATCACTGGCAGAAGGTTTTGGTCTGGCCCACAGCCTTCTTTAATGCCCCCTTCAGCTCACTGTTCCTTAGACTGTATATGAAGGGATTCAACCCAGGGGCTACGACCATGAAGACCACTGATGCGGCTGAGTCTTTTTCAGGTGAATGGTTGGATGAGGGGCTCATATAGATTCCTGTGATTGCGCCATAGAAAAGAATGACCAAGGCAAGGTGAGATCCACAGGTGGAGAAAGCCTTGAGTTTTCCTTGGGCAGAAGGGATTTTCATCACAGCAGAGATGATGAGACTGTAGGATGCCATGATACACCCTGAAGGTACCACGAAGATCAGCGCCACCGCGGCCAGAACTATGAACTGATTGAGACTGGTGTCAGAACAGGAGAGGGGGAAGAGAGAGTTGATATCACAGAAGAAATGGTGGATGGTGTTAGAGCAGAAGTGCAGACGGGTGAGCATAAGGGTGTGCAAGAGGGGATTCAAAGTGGCAAGGACCCAAGGCACAGCCACCAGAGAGGCGCAGAGGCACTGAGTCATAATGGTGGAGTAATGCAAAGGGTGACAGATGGCCATGTAACGGTCATATGCCATCACTGTGAGAAGGAAATTGTCCATGTTGGTAAACATCATACAGAAATACAGCTGAGCCAGGCAGCCAGGATAGGAGATCGTCTGAGTCTGGGCTTGGATGTTCAGCAGCATCTTGGGGACGGTAGCTGAAGGAAGGCAGAGGTCTACCACAGACAGATTGGCAAGGAAGAAATACATGGGTGTGTGGAGGCGGCGGTCTGAGACAATAGCCAGCAAGATGAGCAAGTTTCCAAACAGCCCTGTTAAGTAGAGACATAGGAAAAGTACAAAGAGGAGAGCCTGTCGCTCTGGCCAACTTGAGAAGCCCAAGAGGAGAAATTCAGATACACTGGTTTGGTTTCCTTTTTCCATTGTGTGGATATATCTGCATGAAAACCAAGAGGATGAAATATTTTTGACAGAAAAAAATTTTTCCCCTTTTATTTTGTTGTCTATTCATATAGTCTTATCTCATGTACTAAATATTTTCTCTAGGCCATCCTGCCTCTCTGGTACTCTCCTGAGCTTCACTGACTGTGGGTATGTCCTTCCATTTCATCAGTTGACTTTTTACTTATCCTCCCTTACTGGAACGGCCCCTCACCAGGACTTCCAAGGGACCTCTATACCTCTCCGCTGTCCCTACCTGTGATGTCACTGGTGGCTCTTGTATATTCTGCACTTTGTGTGACTGCCTGGCTGCCAGCTGTGTGTTGGAGTACGTCCATGAGTGTGACACACTAAGTGACTCTAAGCCAAACTTTGAGACTTAAATGAGAGAAATTTTCCAGATGTTTATTCAACATCCTATGAACCATCCTGCTCAGAAAACAGTCAGACATTTATTATTTAGGATTTATAAGAAGAAGATAAGCCAACTTAGCTTTTCAAGAGTCAAAAGGAAAATACAGTACCATGCTTGACAAGTGTAAAAGGTTAAGCCTCCCAAAAGTCGTTTATGTGAAGGCTTTGAGCGACATGGGAAAATATTTACAAAGAAGTTAAAAAGTTATATGACACATGTAGTTGTATAATACAAGTAGATAAAACTAAACACAGAGAAAGTTATGTCAACTTTACAGATTTACAAGTTTTTAAATTTTTTTTGGGGGTATTATTTTAACTAACTACAAAAAAGGGGGTTCATGGCTATAAGGTATCGTGATTACTTTGGGTGCTGAATGTCTTGGAGTTGTAGAAAACACAACGCAATGCAAGAGTTCCTGGAACTTGGATCAGGACGTGGATGAAAAATACTATCCTGGAAAACAGTTAAGAAGACAAATGTTCACATCCACAGATGAGATAGTTGCCCAAGAACGGAGGGCTGTCTGAGGGTTAGAAAAGGTCTCGGAGAATGTGGGCTCTGGTTGGCTCCGTTGGAAGCACACCCCATCACTTGTGGGCTGGGTGACCAAGGCACTTAGCTACCCCGAATCTTAGTTCTCCCTTGTGTGATAATGGCACTGCCTTAAAGGTTGTTGTGACAATGAAAAGAGTCCATGTCTGCAAAACTCCCAGCAAAGAATGATTACTTAATAAATGCAAGCTGCTGGGGCCCAGCCAGAACTGGGTAGGTCCGGGCTCTTTCCCAGTCTCCACAGGGCTGTTGTGAGTCTTCCCTCCTTGAGCCTCCAGCATGTCCCTTCACATCACTTGTCTTATGTTCACAGAGAAAACAGAACCACGGTCGGATGGAAGTGCTCAACTTCCTGCCACCAATGCAGGAAAATTACCTGCATCTCTACTCATCGCTCCTTCTCTCCTTTCTTCCTGTCCCACATCTCCAGAGCCTCAGCTGCTCCTTTTTTTTTTTTTTTTTTTTTAATGTGGGGCTCAAACACAACTCCAAGATCAAGAGCCGCCTGCTCTACTGACTGGGGCAGCCAGGCGCCCCCACCCACTCCTCCTCTGTAACCTACGTGTTCTCCCGCCCTGCCGGACTCTGACTGTTAGCTGAAGTCTCTCCCACCTTTGGTTTCCCTTTCCAGATCTGTGTCTACCTCTGCGTATCCTCCTGACTCTCTCCCCACTGCACAACCCCTCACGGGCTTCATTCCCTCATACCCACATGCCGACCTGCTGCTGCCTCAGGCACTCCAATGAATTGCTCTTTGGAGTCTTGAAAAACCCGATGTTCACTTCTTAGTCCTTATGTTTTTAGACCTCCTAGAATTCTTTTCTTGAGAAGCTCTTCCTTGAATTTGTTTTCAGATTTTCTCAAATCTTTCTGGCCATTCCTTTTCAGTTGCCTTTGCAAAATGCCCTACCTTTGACAGCCCATAAAATAGGCATTCCTCTGTTTGTTGTTGTTGTTTGTTTGTTTTTTGTCTTATGCTTTCTTTTCTTTTCATCCTGCACATACTCCTGTATGATTCTGTTCACTCTCATGGCTTTAATTCTATCTGTATACCACTCCATCCTAAATTATTTCTCTAGTGCAATTCTCTCTCATCTTCAGACTCATATTCCCAGTGCTCTCTGGATGTTTCTACTTGGATGTCACAAACATCTTATGTCTAATACTTCCCAGACCGAAGCCATCATATTCTCCTCCCTGCTCAGAGACTGTTCCTCCCTCCAGGCACCCTTTATTAGTGAACAGCACCACCGGTTGTCCAGTTGTTCAAGAAAGGAAAACTTGGGAGTCAGCCCAGGACTTCTTCCTCTCCTTTACCTCTACATCCAATCAATCATTAAGCCCTGCTGATGTTATTTTGGGGGACTCAGAATATTGTTATTAAACAAATAGATTTTTAACATCTAATACAACTAAAGCACTGTTTTGGGCATTGGGAAATAGCAGTGAATAAGAGAGGCATGGTCTCTACCCTTGAGGAGCTGTAAACCAAAGCCAGAAACTTTAGGGTTATCCTCGCCTCATCCAGTTCATGACCAAGCCATGTTGATATTCTGACTTTTCTCACACCCACACTGCTTTTCTTTGTTCTCAATTATACTATGTCAGACTCTCAACTCTCGTGTGGATACTTGCAATAACCTTCACATTGGCCTTCCTTCCCAGGAAGGAAGGAAGGAAAGAGGACTGTAGTCTTCCCCTTTCAATCCTCCTTCCTCCTTCCTAAAGAAGTCTTCTTCTAAAACAAGAATTTCCCTCCTTCTCTTCTTAAAAATTTCCAATAGTTTTCAATTGCCTTCAACCTAAATTCCCAGTTCTTTCTCATGGCACACAAGGTTCTTCATTATCCGTTTCTTACCTGTCTTGTCTTATCTCTTGCTGTGACTCATTTCCCACCCTTAGAATTTCCCGACACATACTGAAACTTCACATATCTCTGGCTTTTTTCACTTTGAAATTCTCCGACCACCTTACCTAAAACTTCCCTCAAGACATTCTCTATTGCATTGCCCTGCTTTTTGTCTTCATATCACTCACCACCACCTGGAATTTTCTTGTTTCCTATAAAATAATTTATTTATTTTCTGATATGCATCAGTAAAATGTAAGGTCCATAAGAGCAGGAAATTATCCTCTTTTTAAACCAATATATGTGTGGAATGTTGCCTGACAATACCGCAAACACACAGATCAATATGTATTTGTTGAATAAATGAATATGCCTCTAAAAGACTCCAGAAGCTTTTTCTTATATCAGATAACAACATGTGTCTTCAATGTATACTTTATAGTGACTTTAATTCTAGGCTATATAGCATTTGACAATACATATATAGATGTAAATATTTATATATTTGTTTTTGCTTTGCTTTCATGACTCTTCCTTGCTTGCATGTTATTTTGGAGAGCACATAGACTGTATCTTATTCATCTTTGCATAGGGAAACCGAGCTTTACAAACAGTGATTTATATTTGCCTGCGAAGACAGACTGTTTTTTTGGGAGGAGTGAGCTGCGTACCAGAGCATGCAAGACAACACCATCTGGGGCTCTTTTCTTGGCTCTCCACCCAGCCCTATTGTCTTGTATCTTAGCCAAAGCAGTGGAGAGTCTGGTGACAGAAACTAAAGGAAATAGAGAAACTCCCTTGGACTATTTTTCCAGTGATTGAATAACAGAAGTGTGAAAGGCATTCTACACACAAATTTGAATGAGCCCTGGGTTCTCTGGATGCAAAGGGCCATGCCTTTCTCCACTTTACACAGAACTTGTAGAATGCGTCTCTGCCTCGACAGTTGCTACTAGTGTGTAAATCCTTCACTTCTGCTTAAAGAGAAACTCCCAAGAGAAAACAGCTCCTGTAGTCTTCTCTCTTCTTCCATCAAAGTCTCTGCCCTGACACTCCAGGAGCTTTGGAGATGGTGGGGGAAATGCCAGGTGAAATGACTTAGTTCTTGGGCAAAAGAGATATAAAAATTTAGAATATGGGCTCTTGCTAGTTTATGCTATGTGAACTGAATAACAGGAAACCTGCCTGCAGAGAGGGAAGATTAAAGTAGATTTTCAGCAAAAGGGGAGAGTCACATAGCACTCTACTTCAACCCTGACTCCTTTGTTAATTGCTTTGTTCATCTAAAAGGATATCCCCTATTTACTTTCCCTCTCACCTTTGCACCTTTGACCCTTCCTGACCTAGCAATTCTTCCCAAACTCACTTCTGAAGACACAGATTCCTTCTCTTTTTTCCTAGCTTGGGCCAAGTTCACGCCCATTGGTACGTATCTTTCTAGTATTCTTTCATTTTGACCCAAGCCTATTATTAACTGTTATCCTAAACTCTTTATATGATTCTGTTAAAGAACTGATCTGAATATTGAAACATTCATTTACAGAGAATGTACAAAGGAAATATTCCAGAAAACAGATACTCTGGTGGGAGCAGAAAGAGCTTTTCAGTAATCCATAGGAGACGTATAGAAGGAGTTGTGGGCATGTGGAAATACTCTGGATGTGGAACCATAGATTCTATCGAATTCATCGGTGCATGAGGATGGGGTAGCAGTGATAACACTAAAGACCCCTCCCCTCTACTTTTCTATCAACCGAATGTTTTCACTCTGGAAACATGATAAAACAATGAAAAATACATGAAGCCAGCTGAGTAAATTCTGAAATTGTGTAAAAATAAAATTTTCACCAAGATAGAAAAACTATAAAGACAAGGCTTACCACTATCAAGTACTTGATGCCACAGTAATTGTTCTCATAATCCTCGTAACACCTCTATGATCACAGGTCACATATCCTCATTATATATTCAGAGTGTCAGCAGAGCCAGGACCTGAGTTAGTTGATCTGAAATCTCGTCCACTTTTCACTGAGCCACTACCGCATCTAGGATTTAACAGCTTCACAGGGAGGGCTCCCATTTATTAATCAATTCATTCATTTGGTCCACAAACGGCATTACTCCATGTTAGACAATGCCTGGTGGCCTCGAGTAGAACCTGAACTTGTCTTGCTTATCTAAAGACTTGCTTTCTCCATTCTTCACACATCTGTTCACTTTCCAGCACACTTACTAGATCCTCGTATCAGGAATCTTCTGATACGAGATGTTAGCTTCTAAGTCTCAAGGGTAATGGGGAAATTTTAAAAAAGGGAATGTTACCCCTCATCCAGGATGTACAAGGTTGAGGGATGGGATGCTTCTTGGGGCAAGTGTATCCGGTGTGGTGAGAGCTGGAGTGACCTCAGGACTCTCCAGCACTGGAGTTTATAGCTTCTTTGCCGTTCTTGAGAACCCAATCTTGCCAAGCTTCCTCAGCTCCAGTAACAATTACTTTACCCCCTTTGAGGGTTTCCCAATTGCAACCCTAGGGATAATGTACCTGGCAGATAATCCTCCAGGGAGATTCAAGGAATTAAATTGTTCACAGGCTCCCAGGAAGGGTTGTAACACATGTCTCTCCCTCTACCTTCCAAGAGGCTCCAAAATAACAAATATCAAACATTACACCAAAAACAAATAACCTTTTTCAGCATGAGTTGACTTATTCTCTAAATATAGGATTTGTCTTCCCTGATTGCAGCATTCTGTAAACATCATTGTTGGACTTCTGAGTGCTTGATTTATCAATGTTGCCTGAGATAAGAGGGCCTGTTTTTTTTTGGCAAAGGAGATGAGACAATGGGCACATGGTCAAGATTCACCAGTTTTATCATGTACTCCATCCCATAAAGCACTCAGCCTGATGTAATAGTGGTATGGCCTTGTAAAGCCTCAGCTAATACGTCAGCTTGGGGATAACACCCAGAAGTTTGGGGATGCCATATTTCAGGATGGTGTATATGCATGGAAAAATAGCCATATATAGTAGTGTGTCCCCAGTGCTACAACATATGTGTCTAGATGCCAAAGGCTGTGCATCTGTTAGCTTTTTCTATATAACAAACCACTCTAAAACTTAGAAGCTTAAAACACCAACCATTATTTATCTCACAATTATGTGAGTCAGTAATTTGGGCTAGCCTCAGCTGGGTAGCTCTTCTGGTCTTGGGTAGACTCATTCAAATGCCTCCAGGTAGCAGCTGGGTTCATGTTAGTGTTCTAGAATGGCCATAGCTGGGATGACACCTGTCTGCTCAATGTGATCTCTCATCCTCCAGAAGGATGGCCTGGGTCATTCATATGGTAGGGGCAGATTTTTGAGAGAGTAGAACCATGAAAGGCGTCTTGAAGTCTAGGCTTAAAACCGGCACAGTGTCACTTCTACTGCATTCTGTTGGCCAATGCAAGTCACAAGACCAACCCAGTTTCAAAGGATGAGGAAAGACTCTGCCTCTTGGTGGAGGGGCTTCAAAGTCACATGGCAAAAAGACATAGATTCAGGAAGGAGGGCAAAACTGTGGGCAGTTTTGCAATCAACCAAAGATGAAAGTAGGAGATATATATAGATAATATATCTATATATCTATATCTATATTCTATCTATCTATCTGTCTATCTATCTATCTATCTATCTAGCTATCTATCTATTAGGAGGAAAGTAGGAGATATATATAGATAATATATCTATATATCTATATCTATATTATATCTATCTATCTATCTATCTAACTATCTATCTATCTATCATCTATCTATCTATCTATCTATCTATCATCTATCTATTTTTTTTACCATTTCTCCAAATGATATGCTTTTAGAGTTTGTGTTTCTCACCCCTGTACCTCTAGGTCAGCCATATTTGATTTGAAGGAAGAGAATGTTTCCATCAGGAAACACAGGAGGGGTTTCACTGAACTTGAAGCTATGACTACCTCATGGCCACTCTGGGTGCCTCACGCCACTAGACCAGTAAGTGAAGAAAGGGTTTATGATGCTGGTGGAGTATGATTGACCTTGATTATCATGCAGATGACTGTGTAGATCATGTGATTGTTACACATAAGCTAAGGAAGGAGTATATCTGGAGCCTGGGTGTGAATGTGGAATTATAGCAACAATGACTATATAAGAGGAAGACAAGTAATGGTATGGTTCCCTTGACGATAAATGTCTGGACCACCATTCCAGGCAAACAACACAGTCTAAAGTGACAGCTGAGGATAAATCAAGTCTACTTTTCGTCAAAAGCTTCTGAACAGCTTGTAGCAGTGAGATTGTAGCATTTTTACTAAATCTCTCTCTTTTTTTTTTTATTTTCAAGTAATCTCTACACCCAATGTGGGGCTGGAACCCACAACCGCAAGGTCACCTACTGAGCTAGTCTGGTGCTCTACTAAATCTCTTGCATTAAGATTTTATAGAGATTGTGGGGTGCCTGGTGGCTCAGTTGGCTAAGCTTCTGACTCTTGATCAGTAGGCTCAGCGTGGAACGTACCTAAAAAAAAAAAATTAAAAAAATTTTTTTCTAGAGATTGTGCTGGCCACCACCTTGCAGGGGACTCTGTGTTTGCTTGGACACAAAGGGATCTTAAAGTTGCCAGGGGTGGACTGTTTCAGGAACCTCTTGAGTACCACCTGAGATCTTTGGGGTCTCACATCTTTTCTTATTTCAACCGCTGCTGCAGTAGTTAGTTCTGTGAGCTCTATTTTTATTTGGGTGCAACTTTACAATGCCTCATCTTGGGCCTCTACAGCTCTTTTTTTTTTTTTTTTAAGTTTTTTTTTAACAGCGGAGGAGCCTGATGTGGGGCTCGATCCCATAACGCCGGGATCACGCCCTGAGCCGAAGGCAGACGCTTAACCGCTGTGCCACCCAGGCGCCCCTGTCTACAGCTCTTCTGATGCTCCAACACCTTGGTAGAGGATGAGGAGACTGCTTAGTGGTCATGGGGCAGTTAGTACCCCATGCAGTGAATTTTGACCAATGGGGAATGGGAGCTGATGGGTAAATATTTCTTCTTTCTTTCTGCTTGGGATGTCTTCTAAGACCTATTTCAGGGGAATACCTGTGACTGAGCACCCAGTTACTCACACTGGTGGCACACTTGATGACAAGCCCACTTTTCCTCCCTGTTCTGCTCCCCTTCTTTTACTCCTGATGTTGTATCGCATTCTGCACCACGTACTTGCATACAAACCTTGTTTCGAGTTCTGTTTTCTGGGAAAGCCTTGGCTAAGACACAGAATCTGGGGGCCTGTAGAAATGATCCTGACTGTAAACAGGGATTTTGGTGTTATTGCATGCCATAGACATTTGTAGCCAGAGGGATGGAGATCTCATGGGGAGAGATTTTAGAGAAAGAAGAGCACCTAAGACCAAGGTTTGAGGCACGTCAACATTTAATGATTGGGCAGTGGAGGGTTGGAGTCTAATGCAATGGGGAGGAAATCCGGAGAAGTCTGGGGAAAACTCATCAGGTAAATTAACGGGTAAGCTGCCGTAACAAAAGAGCCTGGAAATGTAGTGGCTTAAAGAAGGTCCTTTCTGTGCTTCCACCACCACCTCTGTCTCCATCTCTTTCTCAACTGTGGGACGTTTCTGCTCCATTTTGTTCTAAGTGGCTCCCAGTATTGGAGGATTTGCAAAGACCTGTTCGTGTCCCAAAAGGGAGGATCTTGATGTAGGCTGATTGGAAGGTGGACCATCGGACAGCAGCTTGGAAAATTTATAAATATACCTCTTTCAAGGGAAGCTGGGAAGATGGCATGTCCGACTCTTGCCTCTGTGTTGCTTTTGAAGAATTGTCTCTGTTTTGCTCTTGTCTTGTCAAACCCAGGAACACAAGCCCCACTGGCCACCAGAGCGCGTCTTTCGAGGAATGTGTCCTCTGGGCAGCAGCCACAGAAGATGGAGTGCCAGATGTGTGCATAAGCTCCTTTCAGAGACCCACAGGTGCACAGCGAAGATGGTGCCTGTCGGCCTCCAGGCCTGCGGAAAGGCTTACCGTTGGCCCTTGGTGGGTGTTCTTTTAGACCCCCCCCCCCACTCCAATGCAGCTACTAAGACCTGAAAATTGGCTTCTTTCACAGAGTATCTGGGTGTTTCAGTTTGCTGCCCTGGGAATTGGGTGGATAGCCATTAGGAGCTGTTTCTGTTTGCGTCAGCCCTGTGGGACCCACGAGTGTAAACCCACTAGGGCTCTGCTAATACCACACTGGCTGGGAGGGGCACGGGGGCCTCCTTACTCCTCCCCACAGAGCCTTCACTCGGGGCAGCGGAGAGGTGTGGCCACATTACTCCTGGGTGCTGATGACATTTGTGCATTTCCACCAGGCTGCCATGAGATCACATCGGTGTGGAGTTGGGGGGGTGGGAAGGGGCCACAGGCTTTTCTGGAATACAGTGGTTAGTGTTGAAAAGTTTTTTTGCTCTTCTAAGTCCTTTGGCTAGAGAGATGAGGTCTTCCTTGATGCTTTTCTTTGGTCTGTGCCCATTGGTTTTTCTGGAATGGTGGCTTCTCCAGCACTGAGTCCTGTCATCTGAGAGGGAAGGCGACAACTCAGGGAACTCACCACGGTGTTGTTCCTTAGGTCCTGAGGCCTCTAGCCTGCCTGCCTTCTCCTCTTTCACGGTGTTCTTATGTTGTGTGATAGACAATGTCCAAGGTTTTCAGCTCTACTTTTCAAAGCACATGTTCTGCCATTGTAAAGATGATCCCTAATAGGAGCTAAAGGCTCTCGTATCGGACTGTCTGATGCTTGTCTCCGTGCACGAGGGGGCCAGCTCTGGCCCCACTGTGTTTGCACAGGTGCTGGTGGGTACCCTTGCTGTCTAAGTTCCTGCAAATTAAAGGACGATCATTTCCAGAGTTCTCAGCTCATTAGACCTAACAATGGAAGCAGAGCAGTGAAGTAATGATGCTGTTGAGCCTCCATTTCTCTGATGGTATTTGGTTGAAAATGCTAGTCCAGTCTCCTGTTTCTTCAGATTTCTTAGCTAATGTACCACGTGTTGGTATTCTGGGTCAGATAATCACATTTCTCCTGCAACAAACACTTTGGAATAATTCAAATCGATAGACTGAATAATTCCACTTTAGAGCAGCTTTAGAGCAATTTTATTTTTTTAAGATTTTATTTATTTATTTGAGAGAAAGAGAGAGAGCACACACCAGCAGGGGGAGGGGGAGGGGGAAGGGGAGATGAAGGGGAAGAGAGAGGGGAGGGGCAGAGAGAGAGGGAGAAGCTGGCTCCCCGCAGAGGAGGGAGCCTGATGTGGGGCTCGAACCCAGGACCCTGGGATCATGACCTGAGCCGAAGGCAGATGCTTAATCGACTGAGCCACCCAGGCGCCCCCACAAGGCATTTAATTAGATATCAACTAAACTTTTAGATATGTTTCCTAGCTGTATGCCTCCTTATTGTTACTTCATTTTTTATATTAAAAAAATCTATTCCAATTAACAAAACAATTTTATTTCGTGTATATAAACACTTATTTTGTCCCTGATGAAATCCTCCATTTCTTCATTCATATTCAAAATACCTTCTCTCTTCTTCTGGGATAAATGGCTATCAATTTTTGATTTTTATTATCTAATAAATTAATTAACCACTCAAAGAAAAATGTGTTGGATATCCATTATGTGCAGAGCAGTGACAGAGGATCTGGGAAGATAAAGGCATCAACTTCCTACCTCTCTTTCCTTCTTCCAGTAAGACCCAGAACTTCTCCCTGGGTTGAATTTGTCCAGTAATTATTCAGTTTTTATTTGTTTGTTTTAAGTAATCTCCCTGTCCAATGTGGGGCTTGAAGTCATAACCCTGAGATCAGGAATTGGATGCTCTACCAGCTGAGCCAACCAGGTACCCCCCCAGTTTTTTTTTTTTTTAAATCCCTGCTGTCTTTATGTAGGTTCAGCAATTCCAGTCCAATGTACCACGTGGAGAAACATTTGGCTCAGATTTGTTTGTTCCTTTTATTTTTTATTTATTTTTTAAAGATTTTATTTATTTGAGAGAGGGAGAGAGAGAGAGAGCACAAGCAGGGTGTAGAGGGAGAGGCAGGTGCCCTGCTGAGCAGGGAGATCGATGCATGTGGGGCTCGATCCCAGGACCCCAGGATCATGACCTCAGCTGAAGGCAGATGCTTAACTGACTGAGACACCAAGGTGCCCCGTCTGTTCCTTTTATTTTAATGAGACTTTGTTTTGTTTGATTTTTGGCAATCTCTTTTGTTTTTTAAAGGCATTGGTTACATAATTAATTCAACCTGGGAGGTGAAGAATTAATAAATACAGTTAGGAGAAGTTACAACTTTTTTTTTTTTTTGAGACTTGTGCACTGTTGGTGGGAACACAAAGTGGTGAAGCCACTGTGGAAAACAATATAGAAGTTCCTCAAAAAGTTAAAAATAGAAATACCATACGCTCCAATAATTATACTGCTGTGTATTTACCCAAAGAAAACAAAAACACTAATTTGAAAAGATGTATGTACTCCATGTTTATCGTAGCATTATTTATAATAGCTAAGATCCAGAAGCAACCTACGTGTCCATTGATAGACAATGGATAAGGAAGATGTGTATATTATATATATGTCATTACTCAGCCATAAAAATGATGGTATTGTGCCATTTGCAACAACATAGATGGATGTAGAGGGTATTATGCTAAGTGAAATAAATCAGACTGAGAAAGACAAATACCATATGACCTCACTTATATGTGGAATCTTAAAAACAAAACAAATAAATAAACAAACTAAAGCAGAATCACACGTATAAACACAGAGAACAAACTGATGGTTTCCAGGGTGAAAGGGGTTGGGAGGGCGAGCAAAATGGGTGAAGGCGAGTGGGAGGTACAGGCTTCCAGTCGTGGAACGAATGAGTAAAGGTAATAAAAGGCATAGCGTGGGGAATATGATCGGTGATATTGTAATAACGTTGTATGGTGACAGATGGCAGCTGCACTTGTGGTGAGCACAGCATAACGTGTAGATAAATTGAATCACTATGTCGTACGTCTAAAACTAATGTACCATTGTGTGTCAACTATTCTCAAATAAAAACATTAAAATAGAAGTTACAACTTTCCAAGTTGGAAAGAATTTTAGGAGGTTTTTCTGTAAATCCCCTCAATTTCTGGACAAAGAATCAGTACAGAGAAGGTAGGGGCTTTTCCCGATATGACACAGCTATTACATGGGGAAAACTGTATCTTACATCATGAATTCTGGGTTTAAACCTGGATCAGGATATGGAGCTTGAGGGCAGCCTGAGATAGGGCAACATATGATGAGTGACCATAGGGGAATTATCAGGATATCCACAGTATCATTAACATGCCAGTCTTGGTGACTGAGAGGTCAGTTGATGCCTTTCTTAGAAGTGGAGAAGCCAAGAGGAAAAGCTTCTGTTTTGCGTTGAATCATGCCCCCCCCCCAAGATATGTCCATGTCCCAACACCTGGTGCATAAGAATGTGACTTTATCTGAAAATAGGGTCTTTGCACATTTAATCAAATTTAAATGAAGTCATACGTGGTGAAGGTGGGCTTTAATCCAGAATGTTCACTGTCCTATAAGAAGGGACAGCAGAGACACAGGTAGATACAATGAGAACACCAGGTGACCACAGAGACAAAGATCGGACACATGATGAATCTATAAGCCAAAGACTGCCAAGGACCGGGGCACATGGCTCAGCCAGTCAGGCATCCAGGGCTTGATTTCAGCTCAGGTCATGATCTCAGGGTTGTGAGATCGAGCCCGGCATAGGCTCTGCACTGGGCTTGGATCTTAAGATTCTCTCCCTCTCCCACTGTTCCTCCTCTCTGTCTCCCCCTCTAAAAACAAACAAACAAACAAACAAACAAACAAACAAACAAACAACCATGCCAAGGATTGCTGGCAACACCAGAGGCTAAGAGAAAGACATAGAACACATTCTCCTTTAGAACCTTCAGGGAGAGGGTGTCCTGGATGACACCTGATTTTGGACTGGCCCCCAAAAGCGTGAGAGAATAAGTGTCTTGTTTTAAGACCCCAGTGTGTGGTACTTTTTATGGCAGCCCCAGGAAACAAATACAACCACTTTCGGTGGAGAGACATATAAATATCATGTAAGTATGTCAGGATTGGCAATGGACAGTATAGGGGTCTACTTGGAGAGAGGACTCAGAGCTTGATGGCCTTTGACAATGATCTCTTTGGTGGTTCAGTTGAAGAACCACCATTTTTAAAGGGGAGATGGGTAAAAAGAGAATTGAAGGTAAAGGACTTTGAATTTAGCAGAGTCAGAATAGTAATGGTCACTGACATGTGAGAATGTCCAGGCTGAATAGTTCGATGAAAGCTGCACGAAGGCCACTTCAAGCAGAGAGTGGCCGGTAGCCTGGCTCGACACAGGTGAGTGGGAAAATGAACTGCAGAAAACGTGTGACGTTAGCCAGAACTGCTAGTGGTTCTTTGCATTTACTCAGTGCTTTCCCATTTATTGGGCATTCTCACATTCTCTATCTTATTTATTTCCCACAGCACCGAGAGTCCACATGATTGTTAATGTAGGGTGGGCACACTCTGGAACAGGGAAGTTAAATCCTCTTCTTGAAATGCCACAGTTTTAAGTGATGGGGCCAAAATGTGGACCTAGACATACAGACCCCAAAATTACGTTCTTTCCATGGGACTTTGGAATGTTTTTCAATTGCTTTTAATAAGGCCCTACTCTTACCAGGTGGAGGGTAAAGGTTACCAAAGGGCAGCGATCAAGTGCTCTTAAGGTTTTAGGCAGCTTTCTGAGCATTCAAATTTCCTCACTGTGATTATAAGCTTGATCTTTATAACTTAAAATGTCAAGGTGTTAATTATGTTGAGAATTTAATTTCATAAGAATTATAGGGTTGGTTCCCCAATGGCCATAGTTAAAAGAATTTTAATGTAGGAAAGTAGAAATTGGCTCAAACTGTTTTAGGTTTCCTTGTATATTCAGCAGCCTGAGCAGGGATTTGTTCAGTGGTCAATTATTCAAACAAGACATAATAAACCAAATACTGGAAGCTTCGTAATGCACGTGTTTAGTGCGCCTGTACATGCTTGTGTGTTTGGGAGTGGGAGGGAGAGGACGAGGGAAATGTAGCCAGTGATCTCTGGCGTCTTTCCACACCTCTGGGCTTCTGGGGCTCTCAGTTATATCCTCATCACAATCACTGCAACTAGCTGGTTCAGGTTCTAGAAACTTCCCATCAAGATGAAGTAGTTTGGGAACATCCTTCCAGAACCCACAGGAGCAATGGAGTGTCCAGCTCCAGACTGGGAGAAGGTTTCCATGAAAGCATCAGGGTCACGCCTTGTGCAGAGGAGGGTGAGGGGCTGTGTGGTGTGTTGAACAGGGGCGAGCACGTTTGTTACCGGTGACTCTGGGTAGAAATGCAGGTGAACCTGGGGAAGATGTCCCACCTTTTGTGTAAGATGAGCGTGTGTGTGAAAGTTCCTTCTAGAAGCGAACTACTCCTCCGTATGGAATAATCAAACATGGTGGTGCTCTGCAGTCCGGCCCTGTGTTTTACCTCGCTCGTAATGACTTCAGTCCTTTCTGAGAGTTTTGTACCTTGAGAATTCTGTTCCCATCAATTTATTGTTTCTCTGTCATTTTCCTCCTGTTTTCACTTTTAGGAAGTGTTCTCTGCTCTCTGTGTAACTGGAATCTCTATCTGTATGTCCCGTCTCTTTCAGCTTCTGTTCTTTGTCCTTCTAGATTTGTCTTCTCTGTCTCTCCCTTTTTTGGAGGCTTTTCCTTTTCACGTTCCCCACATGGGCTCTTCACCTGTTTATCCAGGGCTAACCACGGATCCCAACGCAGGGCAGCAGGGCAGGGCTGGTGGAATCTCACTTACTGGGAAGGCTGGGCTCTTCCCACGGCTTCCCTCGGATGGAGGACAAGGAGTGAGGAAGGGGATCAGAGAGCTGGGAACAATTCAGAGAGCAGAAGTAGCCTGGGGGAGAATGGACTGAGCTGGTGGCAGTTTGGATCTTTGAGATGAAAGACTGTGCTCACAATTCGCGCTTTGCAGAGAGGATGGTGTCCAGGCTCCTGCTGGAGAAGCAGACTGGCGCCTTCCCTTTCAGTTACGTTGCTTTTCTGTAAAATCCCGTTTCGACAGGTATTCATTGCAGTCCACCTGTGTGATTCCTTACAAATCCTCGGTAGTGTGTCTTTTTTGTCTAAAGTCAGCTTTTCCAAATGTGATTTTATCAGCCACTTTCATCCTTTTAAAAACTACTCTTCATCATTTATATTATTTTTTTATAGCCTCTTTGTTTCCTGCTTTCTTATTGTCATAGGTATACTTGGCACAACATTGTCATATAAAAATACGTTCAATTTAAAGAATCATGGAAAGGTGAAGGGTCATGATATTGACGCTTTTAACTAGAACCCGGATGGAACCTCGGACTCTACTCAGCTGCACACCTTTTCTCTATTTCGATCTTGACTTTGTTGTAATCAGCCTTTTGATATCGTTTTTAGTTTTTACTATAATTTTTTACTGTAACTGTAGTCTTACGCCCATATTTGAACTCATAAAGAATAGTTCGTCTTGCGTTTTTTAGCTTTACGTAGAGGGAAGGGTTACTTCGTAACGTCCGTCATTTGCTCAGCACTTTGTGTGAAAAGCACTGTTTCTATTTTGCAGCTGAAGTTGCTTTTGATGAGGCTGCACACCCAGCATGGAGCCCAGCGTGGAGCCCAGCACAGAGCTTGAACTCGTGACCCTGAGATCAAGAGTCAGACGCTTCCCCCTGGGAGCCGCCCAGGCGTCCCTGTGTAGCTACAGTTTTATTCATATTGTTGTAGAGTACTCTTTTTACAAAAACAGGACACGATTTACCTAGTTTACTGTTACAAGCAGTTGGTTTGTTTCCAGTTTCCACGAATACAAGCCACGCTGCTGTTGACCGTTCTCGTATGCGTGTCCTGGGGCGGGTGCCTGAGCGGTGCCCTGGATAGACGCATCTAGGATGTGAGCGCGGGTCAGCAGCAGTAGTTAATGCCACACCGTTACCGAAGCATTTGAGCGAGTAAGGCTGCCGGTGAGTGAGGCCTGGGATGCAAAGCGTTAATAGCAGGACTGTGATTCCCTCCCTCTTCAAAGGTCACCTGGACTATAGTGTCGCCAGTTCTCCCTCTAACTCCCAAGAGGGAATCTAACTACTGGGAATAACTGAGCAAATTCAACTCTAGGAACATTTTTAGTGGGAAGTAGTTTATCTCTTTTGGCTAAACATGATAAATGGAATTGAAACTTACAGACCTATGAGAAATAACCACAAATCACCCACCAACTTCCTTCTATTTTTCTGTAGTGATTATTTTAATTATTCTGATAAACTCAAAATCATTTGGAACTTAAATGCAAAGACTAGTTGAATTTAAATAAACCATGTATGTTTTATTAAAAACACAGATAATGTTTTTTAAATATTTTATTTATTTATTTTAAAGATAGAGAGCAAACATGAGAAGGGGGAGGGGCAGAGGCAGAAGGAGAAGCAGACTCCCCACTGAACAGGGAGCCTGATTTGAGGCTCAGTTCTAGGACCCTGAGATCATGACCTGAGCCGAAGGTAGACGCTTAACTGACTGAGCCACCCAAGCACCGAAAACACAGATAATTTTTAAATTTGTTTGAGTACATCATTAAAACCTGTGGATATAAGCTGAAGAGTGTTTTAGAGGATTTGAGGTTTTTTTTTTTCTTTTGCCACATTAGAATCTTTGTAGAATTTGGTTGCCCTCCTTTATATTCATGGTAAAGATAAGAATGTGCCTAACAGCTCTGTGATTCTCATATATACGTTGGTTATGAATGAAATTAAGAATTTTTTTACATATTTACATTAAAAATTAAGTAACTGAATGGACTGTTACTTATATATTTATATGTAATATTTGGGCAATTGTGACGAAAAGCTCTTAAATGTTTTATAAAATATGTATGTCATTGACAGATGAGACAAAGGTAGCTGGGGAGATCTAGGGAGTTATTTGTCCTCTGTTAAATATATGAAGTAATAAAAGAGACAGATGAGGTCTCCTCTGGCTTTGTCCTCGATCTTCATTCTCCCTGAGGACTGTCATCTCTGGACCGCTAGCGAGATGGCCTCATTAACAGTGTGGGGCGTCTGCTCCCCAGAGACGTCAGCCAGGGAAACACATCTGGTTTTCAGTGTCAGCCCAGCCACAGCCGAGGGTCACAGCACCCTCTCCTGTGCTCATGAGGGTCTCACTGTCGCCAGGCAGGTCATTACATTCGGGAAACCATTGTGAGAGTTTGCTATTGCCTTCATCTCCTACGTCCTAGAGGCAACGTGCAGATCTCTGTCCACCTGAAGACACGTGAAGTCATCGTGAGAAAGCGTCCTTTTGTTTAGGAAAAATCTATGGAAAAGCCAGTGCTGGTGTAGCCAACCTTTGCATTTACCGCATACGTCGGATTCTGCATGTCCCAGTGCCAGTCCCAGTACTGTGTGTAGGCAGTGACTTGGAAAGGACGTAGGGAACTAGGTAGAACCCGCGGAGAAGGTGAACAAAGGTGAGTGAAATGGAACTCGATCTGTGTGTTACTTCAGCAATTGGCAAGTTAATTTTCAGTTGCAATTGTTCTTGAAACAGAAAAGTTGTATTGGTTTGTATGTATGGTCCATTGTCTAAAGGAACAGACCATGGAAATTCACCAAATATAAGAACTAAATTTCATTGTTCATTATAGACTCCCCCAATCGTTCCCAGACATTTCATTGTACTGTAGTCTATTCCTTATACCTGTGTATGCACACGTGGAGAATACTTTAAATACGCATCTACAGTGGTAACAAAGTACGGCCTTCGTAACATAATTAGAGAGTATGCATAGGTGTACAATTACTGGAGTATATGCTTCCCTGCTTTCCCTTTGGTCCTTATTGTCTGTGAAATTAGACAATATTTGTTCTCTATGCATAAAACTCATTGTCAGTATTAACAGTTTCTAAATGGTCATTTTCTCCCTTAGGAGTTATCAAAATATCGAAAACATAAAATATCATGGAGTTTTAAAAGTGCTTGTAAATACAACAGGGGAGTTCCATGTTGTGAATATTGTGTCAGCGCTTCTCTGTTCTGACATTACTTTTAATAAGAAATGATGATTATTCAAGTGAGTACAAATAACAATCTGAAGAAAAAAGGCAGGAAGAAACCTGAATGTTTAGTTAATGGATGAATTAGGCAAATGACAAGGGGCGTGTGTGTGTGTGTGTGTGTGTGTGTGTGATTGCACTGAGGTGATGTGTAAGGGACACTGGGCTCCATCCTTGTCTCTTCGCACAGGATCGGGATTGGACTCCTGCATGATGCTCTTGGTGTCCTGCTCAGACGCTCTTTCCCTGGCTGCTGCTCTGGTCCTTGCCTGATGTGTTAGGAATACGGGCTGCAGGGTTCACAGCCATTCCCTTCTCAGACATTGGCCCTCAGCTGAAGGGGAGCCACTGTGCCAGGGGGTCTCAGGAACAGGGTGGGGGCAGCTCACAGCAGTGACAGGCTCGTGGGGTAGACAAAGGCTGCCGATGCCCAGGCAGGACGAAATCTGCTGCACTTCCTACTGAGGGGCGTGTTCTGATCTGAGGTTGGCTTGGACCTTGGAGCCGGATGCGTCACTGAAACGACAGCGACTCAGTCGTAGCCCTGAGGCTGCAGGGCTGATGCAGGACTCACCCAGGCCTGCGCAGGGCAGGGCGTGCACGTCAGTCAGACCCGTGACTGTTACGTACTGGAAATATCTTCAGTACAGACGTTCCCTTGAGATCTGTGGTCTTCGCAGTGTGTATTTGTCATTGTGAGCGTCTGGTTTACGGAAATACGTGTCCTTCGGCTGGAATCGGCAGACGTGTATGTCAGCTGTGAACACTTAGGTAATCGCCCTACAGCTTCCGCGCCGGTACTGAACATTTAACCTCTTTCATTTAATGACTGTTTTCTTAATTATTATCATAAAATTGTGTTCTTGTGAGATATCATTTCCCATTATATTCTTTTTTTTTAAAAAGATTTTATTTATTTATTTAACAGAGAGAGAGAGACAGGCAGAGAGAGAGGGAACACAAGCAGGGGGAGTGGGAGAGGAAGAAGCAGGCTCCCAGCGGAGAAGCCTGATGTGGGGCTCGATCCCAGGACTCTGGGATCACGCCCTGAGCCGAAGGCAGCCACTTAACGACTGCGCCTCCCAGGCGCCCCTCTTTTTTTGATGGTAATTATTACATAGAATGCCATTTTTTGTTTTGTAGAATCTATTTACTGTTATTCTACCTTATAACATTTCTCTCTCTCTCTCTCTACGTAACACATGCTTTTGTCAAGTATTTATTTTTTATATGCAAAGTAATAATTTATGTGTGGATTTGTAACTGGATTTTTCTATATCATATCATGATAGTTACTAGGGACACCATTCTGTGCCCCTTACCTAGCATGGCTGTGTTTTTCTTTCTGGCCAGAATTATTTACCTAGTTTGTCTTAGACGAATTCATCTCTCTTACTCCAATCAGTACTTTGATACCTACGTACACAAAGATGATGGTTAGTCTAATTACACAATTCTTTAAATGTGGTGAGAAGGAAATGAAATTAAATTTCTTATTAGCCTTAGTCTAAACATATTTCTTTCTCTTGGAACATGTGCTCTGAGGCGGGGCACACAGGTTGCAGAGGGACGGATGCCCGGGGTGGGAGGAGGAAGGAACAACGTGACCCAGGTCACAGAACATGCTCTTGAGGCTCGATGGGAGAAGCCAATGCACAGCCTGGTCTTTCCCATACGCAGTGTCGCTAAAGGATAACAGTTTTCCTGAATGTAATGAGAAAAAAAGTAAAAGTAAGCTGAGAGACTACGACATGAGTATTCTAGTTCCCTCCCAGGGTGCTCTCCAGGAAGGCACTGGAAGCAATTGTAACACAGAGAGACAGTCACATTCTTTTTTTCTGTTTTACTGGGTATGTCCATTGCCTCATATTTTATTTTTCAACCTCAAATCATAGTCATTATTATACGTGTTAGATAGGCAGTTATTCAGCATTCTTTAAAATACACACAAACACACACACACACAATCTTGTAAAGCAGCAAAGCATTTGTACAAGTTCATCTTGCCAGAGTTTTCTCTTGTCTCACGTGTCTTCTTAGGCTTTATGGATAGAACAATGTTAAAATATATTCTTCTTCTGATGACGCATTCTTATATTGGTGCTTTCCTTGGACGAGTTAGCATTTCACTTTTGTCCTATTTCACTTTGGTGAGTGCATCCTTCACGAGGCACATTTAAAAAGTTGCCAGCGATTTATTTCCAAAAACTATCTGTATCTGTGTGTGTGTGCGTGAGACTGAACCGTGGTTTGTTTTGTTTGCTCTTCTGAGCAGATGTGAGTCAGGGGATATTCTCTTTTGTTGCACATTTGGACTCTTTCAAATAACCTTTATAATTACTTCTATCAGGAAATATTTGTGCATAATTTTTTTCTTCTGGATAATACTGATCACAACTTTCAGGAAATTAGAGGACATATAAAATAGTGTCAACTCTACATCCTCTATTCAGATTTTACAAACATTTATTTTAGGCCAGTTTTGTACCAATTTCTTTCACATATCAGTAGGTCTACTCTGATTCAGATTTTAAATTTCTTATAAGAATTAAAAATGTACTGTATGCCTAACTATTTGAACATGATAGAACTGAAATAGTCATTCTCTGATATCTGTTTGGTTGGGACAGAACTGTGCTTCTTCAGTACTAAGGAGCTGGGTGACAATGGTCGTCAGACTCACCTGAGAGCTGGCCACGTCCTTGATCTAGCGTGAATGACTCTGACCAGCTCCAGAAAGGGGATACTGAGCCTAATGTCAATGGATGTCTGAGATCTTGTATAATATGAAAATATCCTTTTCGTTATCCTTTCCCTTAGTACTTCAAGGTTTCCATCCTAGTGCTTTGACCTTCTTTGCTCTGAGAATGTATCTGTCTATATCTCCATGTATTTACCTATTTAATTATTTTATTATAGGGAGTGATGGAAAGCATTATACTGTGTACATCGATTATGCAACTGGATAACTTTTAAAATGTTTATTCTGATTAGAATGTTATTGTGACTACTCCTGCCTTTTTCAGGAATTTCACGTGCTCTGGTTGCTCATGTGTGAAACAGAAATCTGCAGAGGGAAGAGGAAAGTCTTGGCCACTAGATTTTAGGGATCTGATTTCAACGGATGTGCAGGCCAATGGATTTTGGAGTTCCTGTTAAATCGGTACAGTAATTTTAAGCATCTTTAGGGAAAAGGTAAGCACTGTTTTGGGGTGATGTTCTTGGTTCTCTGTGATTGAGTATATAGTTTTGCTCCCATACAGAAAAACAAAAACAAAAACGGTGGACGTTTCATAAATAAATTAAAGAGTCAATTCTGCTATAATGTTTCTGCGTAGAACTAGTAGTGATATTTTGAATGTAATCGAATTTTTATTGTAAGTACAATCTTGGTCTTCAATTCCTGATTCTGAATGCATTTCAAGATTATATTGTATTATATTCTATTGCCTGTGAAGTGTGCGTACGGTCATGAGACACGTATTTACAGTAACGTCCTTCCCTCTGTCTGCATCTCCTTTTGACTCTTTCTGATGGCTCTCTCTCTTTTTCCTCATCCCCTATGTACATACTTATAGTCATTTAAGTCTTATTAAGCTCAGACTGAAAGACCTTTTGTATCTATGACTGATGCCAACACAAGGGCCATTATTTCATTTTTCTTATACCAAATATTAATGACATACTTTTTGTGATAACATGGAACTGTACTGGGAGGAGCTAAGTCAATTTTAAAGAGTATATCATTTTTTCAAAAAGTTACTGATAAAACCCACAGCCCTGTCTTTAACATGAAAGATCCACCTCCCTGCACCCCGCCAACTGTTTATTTTTTTGACGATTTCTTTTAAAAGTTGCTAAACGCTTGGTCCTGACAGGAAACATGTGCTAACAGAGGATGGAACAGAAAAATGGCAGTTCTTTCACTGGGTTTATCCTGCTGGGTTTCTCGGACCGGCCTCAGCTGGAGCTCGTCCTCTTCGTGGTTCTTCTGATCTTCTATCTGTTCACTCTGCTGGGAAACACCACCATCATTGCCTTGTCCCACCTAGACCCCCATCTTCAGACTCCCATGTACTTTTTCCTCTCCAACCTGAGCTTTCTGGACCTGTGCTACACGACCAGCACTGTCCCGCAGCTCCTGGTTCATCTCAGGGGAGCAGACAAGTCTATCTCCTTTGGCGGCTGTGTGGCTCAGCTCTTCATTTCTCTAGGGTTGGGCTGCACAGAGTGCATTCTCTTAGGGGTCATGGCATTTGACCGCTATGCTGCCATCTGCAGGCCCCTGCACTACACAGTGGTCATGCACCCCCGTCTCTGTGCCCTCATGGCTTCTGCATCGTGGTTCATTGGTTTTGCCAACTCCTTATTGCAGACAGTGCTCATCTTCCTTGTACCACTTTGTGGGAGAAATAAAATTGATCACTTCTTTTGTGAGGTCCCCCCACTGCTCAAGCTTGCCTGTGTTGACACCACTGTGAATGAGTCTGAGATCTTCTTTGTCAGTGTGATCATTCTCTTCATCCCTGTGGCCTTAATCACGGTCTCCTATGGTCGGATTGTCAGGGCAGTCTTAAGAATAAAGTCATCTGCAGGGCAGAGGAAAGCGTTTGGGACATGTGGGTCCCACATCACGGTGGTCTCCCTGTTCTATGGCACGGCCATCTACGCTTACCTCCAGCCCAACAATAACCACTCCCAGGATCAGAGCAAGTTTGTTTCTCTGTTCTACACCATCGTCACCCCCATGGTCAACCCCATCATATATACAATGCGGAACAAGGATGTGACGGGAGCAATGAAGAAGGTGCTTTGCAGGGGCCATGACTCCAGATGACTGGGCCATGACTTCCCCTTTGATGGGAGACTTTCACTGCCAGAGCTTCTAAGACGATTGTGTCCTCCCTGTGTCATCTAGAATTTCCTCTGACATCTATCAAGGGAATTCCCTTACCTGATGCTTTAATGCAAGTGGGTGCTCAAAATCTAAGTCCATGGACTCATGCAGCTTCCAGAGATGCTCACTAGTGATCCTAGAGCATCTGCATCATGTTATTGTGAAAAGCTCCACAGGTTTTGCATATTTCCCCCTATTTGGGACACTAGTCCATTCCTTTGTGCAAGAAGACACGCACATACTGTAAAGTCATAGGGAAAATAAGAATACAAATGACTCAAACACTGTAAGAAATAGTAACAGTTTAGCATTTTTCTAGCAAACTGTTGGAGGCATATCCCTTCTTCTTGCATCGTGACCGTGGCTCTCTTAGGAGGCCCGTGGCTGGACTGTATCACAGCGTTTTCATGGAAGTAGGTGGGCAACTGCGGGAAAAACAAACTTTTAGCTCAGAGAAAAGCCTATTAACATCAATGCTGATAAATCCGTTCAGATGTCAGGCCCTAGTACGACGACACCAGTGTGACAGTGGTTTTCTGTAACCTTCGTGTCACAGACATTGAGGGCGTGACGTGTTAGTGCCAGTGACGTGGGAGCGTCAGCTGTGACGCAGCAGGTGGTGCTGACGTGTGATTCTGCGCAGAGCCAGGGAAGCACCGATGTGAGGCTGCGCGCTGTTTTCCTTAAGTCTGTGAGCCCCCCTGTTAGTTGTTATGACTCTAGAGGACAGCATCGTATGTGAACAGTACATGACACAAGGCCTATTTTGTATGTGACCTGTTTTACCTACAATAATGCAGCAGAAGTTTCAAAGGGTAAAATACATTTAGATCCTCTCTTCATGCTGTTTTACAAGTTCTTTGATCCAGGCATCAACTGATCAACGCTTTTATATCTGACATCTGCCCAAAGCCGCGTGTATTTCAATGCAGTAACATACTATGAAAATACAGGAAATGGCCTCTATTTCACAAGAAATGCCACGTTCTGTGGAGCTTACTTAGAATCACCAGGAGGAAATGTAAGGAATGAATAAAACGTATATTACTTATCAAACATCTCCGTGTGTGTAAACTTCACAAATAGCCATCTCAGTCTGAAGCGCTGTCACACAATCTGAATTAGGAGAGACGAACGCAAACATCCCAGAACAACTGAGTCTGACCGGCAGCCCTTCGATCTTACCGCGGGCTCAGCTTGCACAGAAACGTGTTTGGGGCATGGATCTGGTGTCGTGTCCTGTATTGTCGCACACAGTGCACTTTCCCACGGAGGCTGGAGCTCTGCAATGCCATCTTCATGCACATGGTTCTGATTTCTGGTAGGTTTTCCCAACTCGTAGCCCGTGTAGGTAAGTGTATCTATGTCTGGGACTGGACACGTCCGCGTAACCAGGGTGCTGTTCCCTACCCGACAGTGACCAGCTCCACCAGGGCCTTGCACCCCCTGAGCTGGTCGTGCTCATGACAAGTGACCTTGTCCAGAGACAGCGCTTGGAGGCTGGAAACGACAGCCGGGGGAGAGTATGCACACGGTCAGGGTCTCTCTGGATCGCTAACAGCATCACAATATTCCCACTGGAATCCACCCCTGGGGTTTGTCTTGACAGCACAGTGATGCTGCATGTGTGCCAGCGGAAAAGCGGTTTTGTGATACTGTTTATCCCCGATGGTGACAGATTTCCATTCTCCATCATATTCCTGTTTCTGTTTTAAAGGTTGTGTTTGTTTATTTATTTATTTATTTATTTGAGAGAGAGAGAGAGAGAGAGAGAGACAGAGACCCTGGGCAGGGACGGGCAGACTCTGGGATGAGCACAAACCCGAGAGCGTCTCCATGTTCTGACGTGGAGACAGGAGCTGAGCTGAAATCAAGGCTTGAATCCCTGATCTACTGAACTCACTATGCGCTGCTCTACTCTCTGTTGAGTTTCAACGACATCGTGATTTACACCCAATGGTCACTTTAAAATTCCTCAAATGATCTCTCTTTGGTGTAAAACCCCTCAGGGTCTCACGAAGTTACACAGCCTGTTGTCTGGGGGAGCAGCTACTCTGCTCTTAAGAACACACAGCGCCCTGGGGTCAAACATTTATTTTCTTGAAGTGAATGTTTGAATGGCATTTGCATGTTTACGACTCATGGGAATAAATTATAGAGAACAAGGTCTCTGGCATCCACGCTAAAACAAAAAAGAAATTACTTGACAGACCAAACACAAGTTCAGAATTGTTCTGTAGCAGTTTTCTAACGTTAGGAATCTGCTCCCCACACTCCCCATGCTTTGTCTACAACAGAGTCCAGGGCTGTGTAATTGTCACCAATACTGTTTGCACTGTCTCCTTTTGTATTTTCACCAGTAACTGTGGCATGGCTGTGGGATTGTACCCAAGGCTTGGCTACGTTATTTGACTCCATCTGTGTTTTGCACCTGGAGCTCAGGACGACTGTTATGCTCTAGAGGAATCCATGGATTCTCCCAGCTCTTGTCCTTTCTGAGGAACGCGGGGTGCACACCCTCAGCTCAGGGGATGCGTGATTGCAGACACCCAAAATGTCAGTTGGACTCACATGTAACTCAATTCCTTTTTTTTTTTTTTTACGTTTTTTTAATTATATTATGTTAGTCACCATACAGTACATCCCCGGTTTCCGGTGTAAAGTTTGATAATTCATTAGTTGCGTATAACACCCAGCGCACCATGGAATACGTGCCCTCCTTACTACCCATTACCAGTCCATCCGATTCCCCCACCCCCCTCCCCTCTGAGGCCCTCAGTTTGATGAAACACAATTCTTAACCCACGGAAGATTTACTACCTATTAACAAAGGATTGAAAATGCTGAGAGCCCTTGAGTATCCAGGAGGCCCCAGGTCCATCAGACACAGGTTTGTAGACCCTTCACCGCAATGGGAAGTGGTTTGTTTCTCAGATGTGGGGCAGAACTTGTCTGGCACCAGTCAGCACAGGGAAGGCTGGGGGATCCTCAGATTCTGTGTCCCTTCCGTCACAGCCCTGCTCTGGCGTTAGGACTGTCATTTGGTAGCATGTCTGCAGTGTGTGGGGTGTAGCTTCTAAACAGACCCCACGCATCACGCTGCCATCACTAGTAGGGCAGTGATCGGCGTACAGCCACCCCTGTAAGACCCTCACGTATCTCGTGGTCTGCGCATTTCACAGTTACTCTTTGCCAGAGTTCTGCTCTGTCCAGGCTCACTGAGGAGGGAGGAACAGGTTACAGATCCCTGTGAACCTTTCCTTGGCAGGTGACTTCTAGAGACATTTAGATTGAAGTAACATGCAAATTAGTATATTGTCACACACACACACACCCAGATATGCACATGCACAAACATGGGCTTCATGTGTAATCTCTCCTAGGTCAGTCTCTTAAGCCTTTTGTGAGGATGGAGAGTAGAAGAAAATGTGTTTCCGTCAGCTCGCACTACTTTGAAGTGACAGGTGTATAACTGATTATTTCCAATGTGTTCTGAGATGTGTACAAACATACCCAAGTGTGTGGGGTAACAGTTGTTTCCTTCAGGTCACATGGCAAAGGAAAACTACTTACCAGGAGGTGTTGGGGTATTGGTTCTTGGGAGAATCTTACCCACTAAGAGCTGAATGGAACAAGCTACACTCCTTTTGCTGTCATAACAGACACGCCTAAGTACAAGGTTTAGAGTTGCCATTCCTTCACTCTCTGGATTTCAATTTGCATCAGAAAGGGTGGGCTGTGCTTGTACATAGGATAATTCTAGAACACTCCCTTTCATTAACTCTGTGGAGAGATTAACAACAAAGATGTATTTATTTATTTTAGAGCAGGAGGGGCAGAGAAGGAGGGAGAGAGAAACTTCAGCAGCTCCGCGAGAGAGCGAGGCTCCACGAGGGTCCAGATGCAGAACCCTGAGAGCGGAGCCTGGTGCAAACCAGGAGTCTGACATTCAAACTGCCACCCAGGGCCCCTGGGAGGGCATATATCTCTGTGACATCCCGATTTCATTTCCTTCGGATGTGTACCTACAAGTTGGTTGCTGGATCAACAACAGTTCCGTTGATAATTTTTGCGAGAACCTCCGCACTGCTTCCGTAGAGGCTATCGGAGTTTACCTTCCCACCCTTACATATTTTGGATATCATTCCTTATCCAGGTAGAAAGTTGTGTAGGTACTCTCATTCTGTAGGTTGGCTTTCATTCTGTTGCTCTTCATTCATGTTCTCTTGCTGTGCTGCTGAGCTTTTTGTGAGTAGCGTAGTTTCACTTATGGTGTTTGCTGTTGCTGCGAGTGCTTTGGTGTCATCTTCAGGCTCTGGGTTGAAAGTGGATCACAAAGAGTGGCTAGTTGTAGATAGGATGATGTCAGACCACCCTCATTTGGTAAATGTCAACATATCCGATGTATCGCAAATCTTTCCCTCTGTGTTGTCTTCAGGAGTTTATCATATTCAGGTCGTAGGTTTACACCTCAATCCAGTTCAAGTTAATTTTTTGAGGTGTATAGTATAGTGTTCCAATTTCCTTTCTTGCATGTACTATCCATTTTTTCAGGCATTTATTAAGGAGACTATGTTTCCCCATGAATATTCTTGGCTCTCTGGGCAAATGTTAGTTGTTAAGTGGGGTGGGTTTCTGTCTGGGTTCTTCATCCACTTCCTCCGTTGTCTGTGTCTGTCTCTTCACTCTCGCTTACTGTCTTGATCACTAGAGCTGCATTTTTTTAAAAGATTTTTTATGTATTTGAGATAGAGAGGAAGAGTGCGCACACAGTGAGCAAGAGGGAAGGGGTCAGAGGGAGAGAGAAGGAGCTGAGCTCCTGTGCTGAGCACGGATCTGATGTGGGGGCTTGATCCCAGGACCCTGGGATTATGACCCGAGAGAAGGCGAGCGCTTACCTGAGCACGCCCCAGAGGGCCCCTCACTGAGACTTTATGATATGGTTGGAATCAGGAAGTGGGATCGTCCTCTTTTCTTCTTCTGATGTCGTGGTGGCTTTTTGGCCATTTGCGAGTGCTGTGGCTCCAACAGACTTTAGGATTTTTTCTTCTCTGTGAAAAAAGGCCACTCAAATATTGACAGGGATTTCACTGAATCAATAATGGTTTTTGGTAGTGTGGACATTTTTAGCAGTTTTAATTCTTCAATTCTGCTTGAACCACTAGATATCTTAATTCTTCTCCTATTTCTTTCACTATGAATATCTTGTAGTTTGAAGTGTACACGATCTTTTGCCTCCTTGGATCAATTTATTCTAAATGTTTTATTGGTTTATATGTTTATAGTGAATAGGGATAAAAATCGATTACATATAGATGTTCACATTTCCTACTTCTAACATTTGTCATTTACATGTCGGTTCTATCACAGTGTATCTGAGGAAAAATGAAATAAGCTGCATATCATTCAATTTTGTCATCACTTCTTAGTCCTCTCCTAAGGTCAGATTTTTCCTGCTACTTAATACAAAAATCTTCTCCAGGGGCACCTGGGGGCCCGGTCAGTTGAATGTAGACTCCTGCTTTGGGCTCAGGCTGTGCTCTCAGGGGTTTCTGCGATCAAGCCCTGAGTTGGGCTCCACACTCAGTGCAGACTCTGCTTAGGCCTCTGCCTCACTCCTTCTCTGCCTCCCTGTGCACTGGGGGCTCAGGCAGTTAAACATCCGCTTTGGCTCAGGTCATGATCTCAGGGTCAGGTGGGGGCCCCACATCAGCTTCCAGGCTTCGGCGAGAGTCCGGCTTAACCATCTCCCTGCTGCCTCCGCTCTGCGCTCTGCACTCTCTCTCTCAAATAAATGCCATCTTAAAAATAGAGTAACTTTTAAAAAACCTCTCTAAAAGCTTACTATGAGACAACTTTTCTAGGGTATCCTATGTAAAAACAAGACCACCTTTCTGATGCAAATGAAATCCAGAGAGTGAAGGAATGGCAACTCGACAACCTTTTACTTAGGCGTGTCTGTTGTGACAGCAAAAGGAGTGTAGCTTGTTCCATTCAGCTCTTAGTG
>NW_024425564.1:8459556-8465570 GCF_017311325.1 Ursus maritimus
GTGACAATATACTAATTTGAATGTTATTTCATCTATATGTCTCTAGAAGTCACCTGCCAAGGAAAGGTTCACAGGGATCGGTAACCTGTTCCTCCCTCCTCAGTGAGCCTGGACAGAGCAGAACTCTGGCAAAGAGTAACCGTGAAATGCGCAGACGACGAGATACGTGAGGGTCTTACAGGGGTGGCTGTACGCCGATCACTGCCCTACTAGTGATGGCAGCGTGATGCGTGGGGTCTGTTTAGAAGCTACACCCCACACACTGCAGACATGCTACCAAATGACAGTCCTAACGCCAGAGCAGGGCTGTGACGGAAGGGACACAGAATCTGAGGATCCCCCAGCCTTTCCTGTGCTGATTGGTGCCAGACAAGTTCTGCCCCACATCTGAGAAACAAACCACTTCCCATTGCGGTGAAGGGTCTACAAACCTGTGTCTGATGGACCTGGGGCCTCCTGGATACTCAAGGGCTCTCAGCATTTTGAATCCTTTGTTAATCGGTAGTAAATCTTCCGTGGGTTAAGAATTGAGTTTCATGTGCGTCCGACTGACATTTTGGGTGTCTGCAATCACGCATCCCCTGAGGTGAGGGTGTGCACCCCGCGTTCCTCAGAAAGGACAAGCACTGGAAGAATCCATGGATTCCTCTAGAGCATAACAGTCGTCCTGAGCTCCAGGTGCTAAACACAGATGGAGTCAAATAACGTAGCCAAGCCTTGGGTACAATCCCACAGGCATGCCAGTTATTGGTGAAAATTCAGAAGGAGACAGTCTAAATATATTGGTGACAATTACACAGCCTGGACTCTGTTGTAGACAAAGCATGGAGAGTGTGGGGAGCCGGTTACTAATGTTAGAAAAATTATATGGAACAATTCTGAACTTGTGTTTGGTCAAATGAATTTTTTTTTATTTTGGGCATGGATCCCAGAGGTCTGTGTTCTCTGGAATTTATTTCCAGGAGTTGTGAACATGGAAATGCTATTCAAACATTCACTCAAAGGAAGTGAATCTGTTTCGCTCCAGGGTGCTGTGTGACCTCAAGAGCAGAGTAGTTGCTCCCCCAGAACAACAGGCTGTGTAACTTCATGAGACCCTGAGGGGTTTTGCTCCAAGGAGAGATCATTTCAGGGATTTTAAAGTAACCATTTGGATATAACGGTCAGGATGTGGTTGAAACAATGGAGAGCGCCTAGGGGCTCAGCAGGTTAAGCATCTGACTCTTATTTCAACTCAGCTCATGACTTCAGTGTCTCTAGATCAAGCCCCACATTGGGCTCTGTGCTCCGCCCAGAGTCGGGCTGTCCCTCTCTGAGCCCCTGTGTCCCTCCCCTGCCCAGGCTCTCTCTCTCATAAATAAATAAATAAATGAATAAATACAATTTCTAAAACAGAAACAGGAATATGATGGGGAATGGAAATCTGTCACCATCGGGGATAAACAGTATCACAAAACCGCTTTTCCGCTGGCACACATGCAGCATCACTGTGCTATCAAGACAAACCCCAGGGGTGGATTCCAGTGGGAATATTGTGATGCTGTTAGCGATCCAGAGAGACCCTGACCGT
This sequence comes from Ursus maritimus, assembly GCF_017311325.1. NCBI lineage: Eukaryota > Metazoa > Chordata > Mammalia > Carnivora > Ursidae > Ursus > Ursus maritimus. Next base: position 8,461,127 of record NW_024425564.1, read on the forward strand.
GTGCATACTCTCCCCCGGCTGTCGTTTCCAGCCTCCAAGCGCTGTCTCTGGACAAGGTCACTTGTCATGAGCACGACCAGCTCAGGGGGTACAAGGCCCTGGAGGAGCTGGCACTGTCGGAATAGGGAACAGCACCCTGGTTACGTGGATGTGTCCAGTCCCAGACACAGATACACTTACCTGCATGGGCTTCGTGCAGAATTCAGAGCTGTATGACAGTTAATTTGAATGAGATGGTAATTTATAAAATTTAGACACATGGGGATGTTTATCCCCAAAGGCAAGAGAAACAAAAGATAAAATGAATTTATGGGACTTCATCAAGATTAAAAGTTTCTGCACATCCAAGGAAACAGTCAGAAAAACTAAGAGGCAGCCCACGGAATGGGAGAATATATTTGCAAATGACACTACAGATAAAGGACTGGTATCCAAGATCTACAAAGAACTTCTCAAACTCAATACACGAGAAACAAATAAACAAATCAAAAAATGGGCAGAAGATATGAACAGACACTTTTCCAATGAAGACATACAAATGGCTAACAGACACATGAAAAAATGTTCAAAATCATTAGCCATCAGGGAAATTCAAATCAAAACCACACTGAGATACCACCTTACGCCAGTTAGAATGGCAAAAATAGACAAGGCAAGAAACAACAATTGTTGGAGAGGATGTGGAGAAAGGGGATCCCTCCTACATTGTTGGTGGGAATGCAAGTTGGTACAGCCACTCTGGAAAACCGTGTGGAGGTCCCTTAAAAAGTTAAAAATTGAGCTACCCTATGATCCAGCCATTGCACTACTGGGTGTTTACCCCAAAGATACAGACGTAGTGAAGAGAAGGGCCATATGCACCCCAATGTTCATAGCAGCAATGTCCACAATAGCTAAATCGTGGAAGGAGCCGAGATGCCCTGCAACAGATGACTGGATTAAGAAGTTGTGGTCCATATATACAATGGAATATTACTCAGCTATCAGAAAGAACGAGTTCTCAACATTTGCTACAACATGGACGGCACTGGAGGAGATAATGCTAAGTGAAATAAGTCAAGCAGAGAAAGACAACTATCATATGATTTCTCTCATCTATGGAACATAAGAACTAGAATGATCAGTAGGGGAAGAAAGGGATAAAGAAAGGGGGGGTAATCAGAAGGGGGAATGAAACATGAGAGACTATGGACTATGAGAAACAAACTGAGGACTTCAGAGGGGAGGAGGGTGGGGGAATGGGATAAGCTGGGGATGGGTAGTAAGGAGGGCACGTATTGCATGGTGCACTGGGTGTTATACACAACTAATGAATCATCGAGCCTTACATCGAAAACCGGGGATGTACTGTATGGTGACTAACATAATATAATAAAAAAATCGTATTAATAAAAAAAAATAGACACATGGGGATGTTTAGTAGTTAATAAACAATTCTTTATTTTTTCCGCCCGGTCGAATCCGAGTAAGCTCCACGAACATGGGAATTTCCTGGGAAAGAGGTCATCTCTTATTTTCCTATGTCCCTGCATCCAAAATTGTTTGGGGCCTTTCTTCGGATGTGAGTTACAAAGCATTGATCAGCTGATGCCTGGATCAAAGAACTTATAAAATGGTATCAAGAAGATCTAAATGTTTTACCCTTTGAAGCTTTTACTGCCGCGACTGTGGATAGAACACGCAGAATATTAGAAATTAAGGAACTGAGTTCTGTGCTGTGTCAATGTGATCATGTCCTAAAGCCATTCTGGATGCGGCACTGGCTCACAAGCTGCGACCAGCGTGCAGACCTCACGCGGGCGCTTCTCCGACTGAGCACAGAAGTGGCGGCGCTGCCTGGTGTGTTAGCGCTGCGCTCCCGTGGACTGGCCGCAAGGCCCGTCCCGCCCCTGTGCCATCATATTACGTGCATAAATGTCTTTTTGCACTTAGAAATGGAACGGTATTCCCAAATGAGAGTGAAATAAGAAAAACCTGTGCAGCGTTCTAAAATACTAAAAATCATGGAACATTGCCTCAAAAACTGGAGATGTACTGTATGGTGACTAATATAACAAAATAAAAATTATTAACAAAATAATAAAATAAAATAAAATACTGAAACAAGATGCAGATGCTCAGGAAGCCTGGTTGCTGCAGTTGCTCAAGCGTCTGAGTCCTGATTTCAGCTCAGGTCGTGATCTCAGGGTCATGGGATCCATCCTGGCATCAGGCTCTGCACTCAGGGTACAGTCTGCTTGACATTCTTTCTCCGTCTGCCTAGCCTCCTCCTAGTTATGCTCTCTCTCAAATTAGATCTAAATCCTTAAAAAAAAAAAAAAAATATATATATGCATATGAGCTACGATTACAAAATCAGCCTTTCAGGAGGCTGCATGAATCCATGAACTTAGATTTTGGGAATTCACTTGCATAAAAAATGAGGTGACCAAATTCCCTTGAGACTTATCAGGAAATTTTGGATGACCTAGGTAGGTGACAAACATCTTTTTTTTTTTTTTTAAAGATTTGTATTTATTTGTTCGATAGAGACAGAGACAGCCAGCGAGAGAGGAACACAAGCAGGGGGGAGTGGGAGAGGAAGAAGCAGGCTCATGGCAAGAAGAGCCTGATGTGGGGCTCGATCCCACAATGCCGGGGATCACGCCCTGAGCCGAGCGGAAGCGGCAACCGCTGTGCCACCCAGGCGCTCAGGTGACAAGCATTAATCCTCTGGTCTTCAACGTCTTCCATCAAAGGTTCTTTCCTCCCAGTCATCTGGAGTCATGGTCCCTGCAAAAGCACCTTCTTCATCATTGCTCCTGTCACATCCTTGTTCGCAGTGTATATATGACGGGGGTTGACCATGGGGGTGACGATGGTGTAATAGGAGTACAGAGAAAGCGAACTTGCCCTGATCCTGGGAGTAGTTGTTGCTGGGCTGGAGGTAGCGTAGATGGCCGTGCCATAGAACAGGGGAGACCACAGTGCTGTAGGACCCACACGTCCCAAAACGCTTTCCTCTGCCCTGCAGATGACTTTATTCTTAAGACTGCCTGACAATCCGACCATAGGAGACTGTGATTAAGGCCACAGGGATGAGGAGAATGATCACACCGAAAGAAGAGCTCAGACTCATTCGCAGTCGTGTCAACACAGGCAAGCTTGAGCAGTGGGCGGGACCTCGCAAAGTGATCTATTTATTTCTCCTAGCGATGGTACAAGGAAGATAGAGCACAGTCTGCAAGAAGGAGTTGGCAAAACCAATGACCCACGATGCAGAAGCCATGAGGGCACAGAGACGGGGGTGCATGACCACTGTGTAGTGCAGGGGCCTGCAGATGGCTGCATAAGCGGTCAAATGCCATGACGCCTAAAGAGAATGCATTCTGTGCAGCCCAACCTAGAGAAACAAACATCTGAGCCACACAGCCACCAAAGGAGATAGACTTGTCTGTTCCCCTGAGATGAACCAGGAGCTGCGGGACAGTGCTGGTCGTGTAGCACAGGTCCAGAAAGCTCAGGTTGGAGAGGAAAAAGTACATGGGAGTCTGAAGATGGGGGTCCAGGTGGGACAAGGCAATGATGGTGGTGTTTCCCAGCAGAGTGAACAGATAGAAGATCAGAAGAACCACGAAGAGGACGAGCTCCAGCTGAGGCCGGTCCGAGAAACCCAGCAGGATAAACCCAGTGAAAGAACTGCCATTTTTCTGTTCCATCCTCTGTTAGCACATGTTTCCTGTCAGGACCAAGCGTTTAGCAACTTTTAAAAGAAATCTTTAAAAAAATAATTGGCGGGGGTAGTCTATTACGTTATAGACATGGCCATGGGATATTAAAAATAACTCTTTCAATAAATGATTGAAACTGACATACCTTATACCGATTTAGTTCTGCATTATCAGAAAAAGTAAATCCTTAATATGTAATATTAAAAAAGTGAAATAATGAACTTTGTGTTGGCGTCAGTCATAGGGATGAAAGGTCTTTTGGTCTGCATGTGAACATTGTGTCAGAATTACCTCTGTAATCTTAGTGAAGAGAAGGGCCATATACACCCCAATGTTCACTGCAGCATTGTCCACAATAGCTAAATTGTGGAAGCAGCCGAGATGCCCTTCAACAGATGAATGGATAAAGAAGATGTGGCATACTACCCATCACCAGCCTGTGTCCCAATCCCCCACCCCCGTCCCTCTGAAGCCCTCAGTTTGTTTCCCAGAGTCCATAGTCTCTCATGGTTCATTCTCCTTCCTGTTACCCACCCTCACATTCTTCCCTTCCTTCTCTAATGTTCTCCCTGCTTATTCCTTATGTTCCACATCAAGGTGAAACCATATGATAATTGTCTTTCTCTCTTGTTGACTATTCACTTAGCATTATCTCTCTGGTCCCTCCATGTTGCGGCAAATGTGAGAAAAGTTCATCCTTTGATGGCTGAGTAATATTCCATTGTATATATGGA
>NW_024425564.1:8465595-8472007 GCF_017311325.1 Ursus maritimus
TTTTTGTGGATACCACTGAATACATCTCCATAGGAAATCCAAGGAAGTATAAATAGTGTGAAATACTATACGCTCTACTCCGATCTCATAAATATTTATTTTATGCCAGTTTTGTACCCATTTCTTTCACACACCAGTGGGTCTACCCAGAAACCTGATTCAGATTTTTCGTCTTAGAAGACCTAAAAATGTACTGTATGCCTGACTATTTGAACATGCTAGAACTGAAATACTCGTTTTTTGATGCCTCTTTGGGGGGGGTTGTAACTACACTTCTTCAGTTCTAAGCGTCTGGACGAATAGGGTCATCAGACTCCCTGAGAGCTGGCCACGTGCTTGGTTCAGCATCAGTAACTGCGCAAGAGAGCTTCCAGAAGGCAATAATTACCCTAATGTCAACAGATATCTGAGATTTTATATGATACCAAAATATCCTTTTTATGACTTTCTGTGTAGTACTTAAAGGTTTCCACTCTAGGGCTTTTATCGGTCATTGCTTTTGAGAATATATTTTCCTTATCTCAATGTATTTATCTGTTTAACTATTTTATCATCAGGAGTGATGGAAAGCATTACACTTTGTACATAGATTACACAGTTGGGTAACTTTTTAACATGTTTATTCTGAGTAGAATGTTGATAGAGGATAATCCTACCTTTTTCAGGAATTTCATGTGCTCCACTTGGAAACGTTTGGAGCAGAAATCTGCAGGAGGAAGAGGAAAGTCGTGGCCAGTAGAGTTTAGAGTTCTGACTCCACCTGACTATGCAGGGCCAAGGAATTTTCAGAGTTCCGGTTATATTGGTATAGTGATGTTAAGCATCATTAGCCAAACTTAAGCCCTATAACTGAGTGGTGGTGTTTCTTCCTCGGTTGTCTCTGATTTGAGTATTTAGCTGTTTCACTACCATACAAAAATCCCACAACCTGCAGCCTTCATAAACAGAGTATCTTAGGTAATTCTGATACAGTGTTTATATGCGGAACTATTAAAGATATTTTGAATTAATTGATTTATCTGTTAAGTACATCTCCAGGTCATATGTTCTTATATCTGAATGTATTTTTGAGATTATGTTGTATCATATTCTATTGTATGACGAGTGTGCAAATCTGATTGTGTAGAATCATGCGATAGTATTTACAAAACGTCTCTCCCTCTGTCTGCATCTCTTTCTGATTCTTTCTGATGGCTCTCCCTCTTTCCCCTCATCCCCCTCCTCCCTAAAATGTACTGTATATACTTCAGTACTCTAAGTCTCTTAAGCTCAGACTGAAAGACCTTTCATATTTATGACTGATGCCAATACCAGCTTCATTATTTCATTTTTCTTATATTATGTATTAATAATTTACTTTTCATGAAATGTGGAACAAAATTGGTATAAGCTATGATAATTGTCTTTCTCTGCTTGACTTATTTCACTTAGCATTATCTCCTCTGGTCCCGTCCATGTTGCAGCAAATGTTGAGAAAACGTTCCTTTTGATAGCTGAGTAATATTCCATTGTAGATATGGACCACATCTTCTTAATCCAGTCATCTGTTGAAGGGTATCTCGGCTCCTTCCACGATTTAGCTATTGTGGACAATGCTGCTATGAACATTGGGTGCATATTGCCCTTCTCTTCACCACGCTGTATCTTTGGGGTAAAACCCAGTAGTGCAATGGCTGGATCATAGGTAGCTCAATTTTTAACTTTTAAGGACCTCCACACTGTTTCTTCCAGAGTGGCTTACCAACTGCATTCCCACCAACAGATGTAAGAGGGATCCCCTTTCTCCACATCCTCTCCAACAATTGTTGTTTCCTTGCCTTGTCATTTTTGCCATTCTAACTGGCGTAAGGTGGTATCTCAGTGTGGTTTTGATTTGAATTTCCCTGATGGCTAATGATTTTGAACATTTTTTCATGTGTCTGTTAGCCATTTGTATGTCTTCACTGGAAAAGTGTCTGTTCATATCTTCTGCCCATTTTATGATTTATTTGTTACTTGTGTATTGAGTTTGAGAAGTTCTTTGTAGATCTTGGATACCAGTCTTTATCTGTAGTGTCATTTGCAAATATATTCTCCCATTCGTGGGCTGCCTCTTAGTTTTTTTGACTGTTTCCCTGGAGGCAGAAGCTTTTATCTTGATGAAGTCCCATAAGTTCATTTTTCTTTTGTTTCTCTTGCTTTTGGAGATGTGTCATGAAAAAGTTGCTGTGGCCGATGTCGGAGTGTGCTGCTCCTGTTCTCCTCTAGGATTTTGATGGATTCCTGTCTCACATCGAGGTCTTTCATCCAAATCTATGCACGAAAAACGTCTTAATGGCATGAGGTATAAAGGAATCTGAGACAGTGTAAGTGTGCAACAACAGGGAATCTGCCAGACTCACTCCTGCTCAGAAGAGAGAATAAAAACAAACCGCGGTTCAGTCTCACGCACACATGCACAAGTACAGATGAATTACCTAAAATAAATTGCTGGCGTTTTAAAGGTGTCTAATAAAGGAATTCCTCACCAAAGTAAGGAGGACAAGTGAAATGCTAACGCACCCAAGGAAACACCACTACCATATGTACCATTAGAAAAAATGATGAGATATTTTAGCATTATCCTATCGATAAGGACTAAGAGGGCAGGTAAGAGAAGACAAAACTCTGGTGAGCTGACCCTGTACAAATGATTTCCTGCTTTAACGGATTATAAATGTATGCGTGTGTGTGTGTGTGTGTGTGTGTGTGTGTGTGTGTGTATACATAAGCATAAAGAATGCTGAATGGCTTCTATCTGACAGGTATAAAAATGAATATGATATTAAGTGGAAGAATAAAATATCAGGCAAAGGCGATGTCCACTAGGAGAGAATGTGACATGTGACTGTCTCTGCATGTTACAACTGCTCCGAGTGCCTTCCTGGAGAGCACACCGGGAGGGAACTACGATACTCAGGTCATAGTCTACCATCTTTTTTTTCCCACATTACAGCCAGGAAAATGATCCTACTTTAGTAACAATGGGTATGGGAAAGATCGGGCTGCATAATGCGTTCTCCTGATTGCAACAGGCGCTCTGCGGATCTGGGTCCCTTTGTTCCCTTCCTCCTCCCTACTCAGCACCCATCCCTCTCCAATCCCTGTGCCCCACAGAGCGCAATCTTCCCGGAGAAAGGCTATGTTTAGACTAAAGTGAAATGAGAAGTTTCATTTCATCCACTTCTTACCACATTTAAAGACTCGTGTAAATAGGCTAAGAACCATCATCTATACGTAGGTAGGTATCCAATGACACAGCAGTAAGAGACATCGATTCCTCTTAGACAAACTATGTAAATAATTCTGGCTGGAAATAGTAAACACATCTATGCTAGATAAGGAGCACAGAACGCTGTCCCTAGTAACTATCATGATAGGATATCTTATAGGAAAACCCAGTACAAACAACACAAAAATTATTACTATGCATACAAAACAACAAATACTTAAATAAACACAGGTTATATACTGAGAAGGAAAAGTGTTATTAGGTAAAATAAAAATAAATAGATGCCAAAAACAAAAACAATGGCATTCTATGTAATAATTACCACCTAAAAAACAATATAGAGGGAAACGACATCTCATAAAAATACAATTCTACAATAATAATTAAGAGAACGGGCATCAAATGAAAGAGGTTGTATGTTCAGTACCGGCACACGGAAGCTGATAGAGCCATTAACAGAAGTGTTCAATGCTGATATACATCTAAATGTTTTAGTGGAAAAGCAGATATTTCCAGAAAACCAGATGTTCACTAGCCAAACTACACATTTTAAAGACCAAAGATCTCAAGAAAGTGTCTGTATTGAGGATATTTCAACTATATAACAATCACCGCTATAACTGACATAAAACCCTGCCCTATCCAGTTCCTGAATGATCCTGAAAGAGTGTTGGCAGTGGTAGAAATGAGTCGCTATTGCTTTAATAATGTGACCGTGTCCTAGGTCTGAGCTGACCCAGATCTACCAGAACAGCCCCAGTTAGCCGAACAATCAGGAGAGGTGATGAGGGGTGCAGCTGTCGCACGGGAAATGACAGGTCTAATGACCATGGACAGTGCTTTCCAGCAGGTTCCACAGGAGGAGAAGGAGATCAAGTAGGATTTCCCTGCATGGGGTTTGTTCAGGGAATGCTCTCAGGATAAAGGGGATGAGGGAACAAAAGACAGAGCGAAGTGAATTTACTTTAAGCAAGGATGTGGGCTCAGGTGGACTATGGCCCGAGCCTGATCCCCTAAGAAGCGGGACAGGACTCTCCCACACAAGCAGCCATCTGTGCTGGTGGAAACCCCGCGTCCTCGCTGTCTGATACCGTAGCCGCTATCCACATGCCACCACCTGCGCATTTAAAACGCCCTTGCTGAGAAACTGAATTTTGTATTTTATTTAATTTTGATTAATTTAAATGTAAATGGCTTCCCGTGGCTGCTTACTCCCGTATTGGACAGCCCAGCTCTGGAGCATGAATTGCAGCAGATTTCGTCCTGCCTGGGCATTGGCAGGCTTTTGTCTACCCCACGAGCCTGTCACTGGCTGTGAGCTGCCCCCACCCTGTTCCTGAGACCCCCTGGCACAGTGGCTCCCCTTCAGCTGAGGGCCAATCTCTGAGAAGGGAATGGCTGTGAACCCTGCAGCCCGTATTCCTAACACATCAGGCAAGGACCGGAGCAGCAGCCAGGGAAAGAGGGTCTGAGCAGGACAACAAGAGCATCATGCAGGAGTCCATTCCCGATCCTGTGCGAGGAGACAAGGATGGAGCCCAGTGTCCAAACAGAGAAGCACTGACACAATAGTCACAAATCAACTCCCCTGTAGTAATCTCCGATACAGCATTTTTTAAGCTCCAGACATGTTTTAGATATTTTAGAAACTCTAAAAGGGGAAAATGACCATTTAGAAACTATTAATACTGACAATGAGTTTTATGCATAGAGAACAAATATTGTCTAATTTCACAGACAATAAGGACCAAAGTGAAAGCAGGGTAGCATATACTCCAGTAATTGTACACATATGCATACTCTCTAATTGTGCTACTGAAGGCCATACTTTATTACCACTATAGATGCGTATTTAAAGTATTCTCCACGTGTGCATACACAGGTATAAGGAATAGACTACAGTACAATGAAATGTCTGGGAACGACTTGGTAGAGTCTATAATGAACAAGTAAATTTAAATCTTATACTTGGACACTTTCCACAGTCTTCCTTTAGACAGTGGACCATATAATCAACCCAATAAAGCTCTTTTGTTTTAAAAAAATTACAACTGAAAATTAACTAACTTACCAATTCCTAAAGCAACACACAGACCAAATTCCATTTCACTCACCTTTGTTCACCTTCTCTCTGGGTTCTAGCTAGTTCCCTACGTCCTTTCCAAGTCACTGCCTACACACAGTACTGGGACTGGCACTGGGACATGCAGAATCAGTTGTATGCAGTAAATGCAAAGTTTGGCTACATCAGCACTGGCTTATCCCTGAAGATTTTCTAAGCAAAAGGACGCTTTGTCACGATGATTTCACGGGTCTTCAGGTGGACAGAGATCTGCACGTTGCCTCTAGGACGTGGTAGATGAAGGCAATAGCAAACTCTCACTGTAGTTTCCCGAATGTAATGACCTGCCTGGAGACAGTGAGACCCTCATGAGCACAGGAGAGGGTGCTGTGACCCTCGGCTGTGGCTGGGCTGACACTGAGAACCACATGTGTTTCCCTGGCTGACGTCTCTGGGGAGCAGACGCCCCACACTGTTAATGAGGCCGTCTCGCTGAGCGGTCTAGAGGTGACAGTCCTCAGGGAGAATGAAGATCGAGGACAACGCCAGAGGAGACCTCATCTGTCTCCTATGTGATGTCACATATTTCACAGAGGACAAATCCCTCCCTAGACCCCCCTAAACAGCTTGTTCTCATCTGTGAATGACCTGCATGTTTTACAAGACACTGAAGACTTTTTCACCACAATTCCCCCAAATATTTGCATAGAAATATAGAAGTAAGAGTCCATTCAGTTAGTTAATTTGAAATGTAAATATGTGGGTCCCCAGTCCCTTAACCTTCAGACTTTTGGTTTGCACTCAGGTCATGATCTCTGAGTGTTGGGATGGAGCCCAGCTTAGGGATAGAGCACCCTGCGAGCGGGGAGGTGGCTTCCCCTCTTTGTCTCCCACTGCCCCTCTCCCCAGTCATGTTCTCTCTCTCTCTACAATAAACAAACAAATCTTTAACAAGAAATAAATATTGTAAATACGTGAATATTTTTTTCACTTATTCTCATTCATAACCAATGTGTAAGATATCGCAGAGCTAATTCTAAGTGACACAAGTCAGAGAAAAACAAAGACTGTGTGATCTGACGTAACTGCGGGTCCAGAAG
>NW_024425564.1:8472823-8473772 GCF_017311325.1 Ursus maritimus
TAAGTAGTTCTCCTTTGCCATGTGACCTGAAGGAATCAACTGTTACCCCACACACTTGGGTATGTTTGTACACATCTCAGAACACATTGGAAATAATCAGTTATACACCTGTCACTTCAAAGTAGTGCGAGCTGACGGAAACACATTTTCTTCTACTCTCCATCCTCACAAAAGGCTTAAGAGACTGACCTAGGAGAGATTGCACGTGAAGCCCATGTTTGTGCATGTGCATATCTGGGTGTGTGTGTGTGTGTGTGTGTGTGTGTGTGACAATATACTAATTTGAATGTTATTTCATCTAAATGTCTCTAGAAGTCACCGGCCAAGGAAAGGTTCACAGGGATCTGTAACCTGTTCCTCCCTCCTCAGTGAGCCTGGACAGAGCAGAACTCTGGCAAAGAGTAACCGTGAAATGCGCAGATGACGAGATACGTGAGGGTCTTACAGGGATGGCTGTTCGCCGATCACTGCCCTACTACTGATGGCAGCCTGATGCGTGGGGTCTGTTTAGAAGCTACACCCCACACACTGCAGACATGCTACCAAATGACAGTTCTAACGCCAGAGCAGGGCTGTGACGGAAGGGACACAGAATCTGAGGCTCCCCCAGCCTTCCTTGTGCTGACTTGTTCCACAGGAAAGATCATGGGGGGACGGGTTACATAGGACCACTTCCCAGTGCAGGGTCTCCGAAGCTGTGTCTGATGAGCCTGGGGCCTCCTGGATACTCAAGGGCTCTCAGCATTTTGTATCCTTAGTTAATCGGTAGTAAATCTTCCGTGGGTTAAGAATTGAGTTTCATGTGAGTCCGACTGACATTTTGGGTGTCTGCAATCACGCATCCCCTGAGCTGAGGGTGTGCACCCCGCGTTCCTCAGAAAGGACAAGAGCTGGGAGAATCCATGGATTCCTCTAGAGCATAACAGTCGTCCTGAGCTCCAGGTGCTAA
>NW_024425564.1:8473782-8488552 GCF_017311325.1 Ursus maritimus
GCCCCACATTGGGCTCCGTGCTCCGCCCAGAGTCGGGCTGTCCCTCTCTGAGCCCCTGTGTCCCTCCCCTGCCCAGGCTCTCTCTCTCATAAATAAATAAATAAATAAATAAATACAATTTCTAAAACAGAAACAGAAATATGATGGGGAATGGAAATCTGTCACCATCGGGGATAAACAGTATCACAAAACCGCTTTTCCGCTGGCACACATGCAGCATCACTGTGCTGTCAAGACAAACCCCAGGGGTAGATTCCAGTGGGAATATTGTGATGGTGTTAGCGATCCAGAGAGACCCTGACCGTGTGCACACTCTCCCCCGGCTGTTGTTTCCAGCCTCCAAGCGCTGTCTCTGGACAAGGTCACTTGTCATGAGCACGACCAGCTCAGGGGGTACAAGGCCCTGGAGGAGCTGGTCACTGTCGGATAGGGAACAGCACCCTGGTTACGCGGACGTGTCCAGTCCCAGACACAGATACACTTACCTGCACGGGCTACGAGTTGGGAAAACCTACCAGAAACCGGAACCATGTCCATGAAGATGGCATCGCAGAGCTCCAGCCTCCGTGGGAAAGTGCACTGTGTGCGACAATACAGGACACGACACCAGATCCATGCCCCAAACACGTTTCTGTGCAAGCTGAGCCCGCAGTAAGATCGAAGGGCTGCCGGTCAGACTCAGTTGTTCTGGGATGTTTGCGTTCATCTCTCCTAATTCAGATTGTGTGACAGCGCTTCAGACTGAGATGGCTATTTGTGAAGGTCAGACACACGGAGATGTTTAATATTATATACATTGTATTTATTCTTCACATTTCCTCCTAGTGAATCCGGCAAGCTCCAGAGAACATGGCATTTCCTGCGAATAAGAGGTGTACCTTATAATAGAGCCATGATCACAGTGCAAGAAGAGGTGACATGCTTCCAACAGGTTGCCAGAAAATGCTAAAATGTTAATATTTCTTAGTGTTTTAGTGGTTCATATTCTTAGTTTCCCTATGCCTTTATGGTACGTTCCTCGATGCCTTCTTCCAAGTAGAATTGAAACCATGTTCCCATATGGGGGACAAATCAGAAAAACCTGTGGAGCTTTTTCCAATGACAATGTGACGCAGATGCTCTAGGCCCCGGAGTAGCATCCCTGGCAGCGGCAGGAATCCCTGGACTTAGATTTTGAGCACCCAGTGTGTAAAAACATTAGGTAAGGGAATTCCCTTGAGAGCTGTCAGAGGAAATTTTAGAAGACACGGGGAGGACAAAATCAACTTTTTTTTTCTTAAAGATTTCTTTATTTATTCAGAGAGAGAAAGAGACAGAGCTGGCACAATCAGGGGCAGAGGCAAAGCAGGCTCCCCACTAGGCAAGTTGCCTGTAGTGGGATAGATCCCAGGAACCGGGATCATGACCTGAGCAGGAGGCAGACACCCAGACCACTAGGGCACAATCATCTTAAGTACCCTGGCATTCAATGTCTTCCATCATAGGATCTTCCCCGCCCAGTCATCTGGAGTCATGGCCCCTGCAAAACACCTTCATTGCTCCCGTCACATCCTTGTTCCGCAGTGTATATATGACGGGGTTGACCATGGGGGTGACGATGGTGTAGAACAGAGAAACGAACTTGCCCTGACCCTGGGAGTAGTTGTTGCTGGGCTGGAGGTAAGCGTAGATGGCCGTGCCATAGAACAGGGAGACCACTGTGATGTGGGACCCACACGTCCCAAATGCTTTCCTCTGCCCTGCAGATGACTTTATTCTTAAGACTGCTCTGACAATCCGACCATACGAGACCGTGATTAAGGCCACAGGCACGAGGAGAACGATCACACCGACAAAGAAGAGCACAGACTCATTCACAGTGGTGTCAACACAGGCAAGCTTGAGCAGTGGGGGGACCTCACAAAAGAAATGGTCTATTTTATTTCTCCCACAAAGTGGTACAAGGAAGGTGAGCACTGTCTGCAATGAGGAGTTGGCAAAACCAATGACCCACGATGCGGAAGCCATGAGGGCACAGAGACGGGGGTGCATGACCACTGTGTAGTGCAGGGGCCTGCAGATGGCAGCATAGCGGTCAAATGCCATGACCCCTAAGAGAATGCATTCAGTGCCTCCCAATCCTAGAGCGACAAATAGCTGAACTATGCAGCCACCAAACGAGATAGACTTGTCTGCTCCCCTGAGATGAACTAGGAGCTGCGGGACAGTGCTGGTTGTGTAGCACAGGTCCAGAAAGCTCAGGTTGGAGAGGAAAAAGTACATGGGAGTCTGAAGATGGGGGTCCAGGTGGGACAAGGCAATGATGGTGGTGTTTCCCAGCAGAGTGAACAGATAGAAGATCAGAAGAACCACGAAGAGGACGAGCTCCAGCTGAGGCTGGTCCGAGAAACCCAGCAGGACAAACCCAGTGAAAGAACTGCCATTTTTCTGTTCCATCCTCTGTTAGCACATGTTTCCTGTCAGGACCGAGCATTTAGAAACTTTTAAAAGAAATCGTCAAAGAAATAAACAGTTGGCTGGGAGTCGATCTTTCATGTTTAAGACAGGTCTCTGGGTTTTATCTGTAACTATTTGAATAAATGATGTATTCAGTAAAATTGACATAGTTCCTCCTAATACAGTCCATGTTATCACAAAAATATGTCATTAATATTTGGTATAAGGAAAATGAAATAATTGCCCTTGTGTTGGCATCAGTCATATGAAATTACCACTTGGTCTTTTTCAGTCAGGAAGCAACCAAGACTTAGAAAGCTGACTATAAAAATGAGCTAAATATGCATGGGGTGAGGGAAAAGCGGGGGAGGAGCCAAATCCAGAAAAGGAGATTCAAAAGAAAGGAGATGCAGACAAGAGAGGAAGGGCGATTTTCATAAATCCGTGTCTCATGGTGTAGCCACACACTTCTGAGCAATAGAATATAATACAATTTAATCTTGAAGTACATTCAGAATCAGGAATTGAAGACCAAGGGTTGTTCACTTGCTTAAAATTCAGTACATTCAAAAATATCACTACTAGTTCTGCACAAGAAACATTATAGCAGAATTGACTAATATAAATACATATTTGCACCATCTTTTTTTTTTTCTGTATCATACAAAAAAAAATAAATCCTGAAAAGGGAAAGAAACACATCTACCACCCAGAGTACAGTGCTTACCTTTTCCTAAAAGGCAGCTTACAATTACTGTACCGATTAGCAGGAACTCCAAAATTCCCATTGGCCTGCATATCCGTGAGAGAATCGAGATCCCAAAGTCAATTGGCCAGACTTTTTCCTCTTCCTTCCCACAGATTTCTGACTTTACACATGAGCAACCACAGCACACATGAAATCCTGAAAAGTCAGATGTAGTCACGGTAACATTCCCCCAATCAGAATAAACATTTTAAAGAATTATCCAGTTACCGTAATCTGTATTTTGATATAATGCTTTCCATACTCAGTATGATAAAACAATTTAAATGAGAGATAAATACATGGAATATGAACCCAGATACGTCTAAAACAGAGCAAAGGGAAAGCACTAGGATGAAACCTTGAAGTACTAAGGAAAGGATATAACGAAAAGGATATTTTCTCAATATCACGAGATCTAAGACATCCAAGAATTGACCTTAGGCTCAGATTCCCTTTCTGCGGCCGGTCAAGTCATTCACACTTCTAGATTCCAAACACATGGCAGCTTGCAGAGATGGAGATCTGTACGACCATTGTCATGAACTAGCAGTACTGAAGAAGCACAGATTCACCATCCCCAACCAAGCTGCATAAGAGGAGGCTGACTGTTCTGTTCTATCATGTTCAAATATTTTTTTACAGTACATTTAATTCTTCTGGGACTTTTTTTTTAAAAAGGTTTTATTGATCTTAAAGAGAGGGGAGGGCGCATTGAGACAGAGCTAGAGAACATGAGTAGGGGGAGGGTGCAGGTCTCCCCGGGACAGAACCTCGAGGCCGGCTCCATCCCAGGCCGCGGCATCACTAGCTGAAAGCGGAAGGCAGATCCTTGCCGGATGAGCTACCAAGCCTCTGCTCTAAGACTTTTGAAATCAGATCAGAGTAGACCCACTGGCCGATGTGAAAGAAATGGATACCAGCGGGCATAAAATAAAGCGGTCACAAAATCTGGGGGGACAAAAGTTAAAATGTTAACCTTTCGTCCGGAAAGCACCGATACACTAATGACCATTGGAATAAAGCGCGGTGATCTATTTTAACGTACCCATCTAAGGACTAAAGAAGGCACGTGAGAAGATAAAAAACCCTGGTGAGATGAACTTGTACAAATGATTCGTTGCTGGGATTCGCCATAGTGTGTGTGTGTGTGTAAAGAATGCTGAATGATTATCTATCTAACAGGGATAATAGGGAATATGATTTCGATTTGAAAATAAAATAACCCCGTAAAAGAGTACTTACAAAGCAGAAAAAGAGAGAATACGATTGTCTCTGTATTCCCATGATTTGGCTTCCAGTGCCTTCCTGGAGAGCACCCTGGGAGAGGGAACTAGAATACTCATCGTCGTAGTCTCTCAGCTTACTTGCTTTTTTTTCTCATTACATCCAGAAAACTATTATCCTTTGTGACACTGCTGCGTATGGGAAAGACCAGGCTGTGCATTGGCTTCCTCCCATCGAGCATCAAGCATGTTCTGTGACCTGGAGTCACATTTGTTCCTTCTCTCTCCCGTTCCCAGGGCATGCCGTCCCCTCTCAACTGTGTGCCCGCCTCAGGGAGGTGCAATCTTGTAAAAGGACTTAAAAGAATGTTTTGCACTGAGGTTAATGAAATTCATTTCATTTTCCACCTTACCAAATTTAAAAATTGTGTGATTATAAGCCTAAAACCATCTAAATACTATAAATGGTAGGTAATAAATGACAAACTGCAATTGAAGAGACATAAATTTCCCTCTTAGACAAACTAGGTAAATAATTCTGGCTGGAAATACTAAACACATCTATCCTAGTTAAGGAGCACAGAATGGTGTCCCTAGTAACTATCATGATAGGATGTGGTACAGGAAAATCTAGTTACAAATCCACACATAAATTATTACTTTGTATTCAAAAAATAAATACTTGAAAAGAGCACACCTTATAGAGAGAGAGAGAAAAATGCTAATAGGTAAAAAAAACAGTAAATAGATTCTACAAAACAAGAAATGGCATTCTATCTAATAATTACCGCTAAAAGGTGTAGGGAAATGGCATCTCTGAAGAACACAATTCTGCAATAATGATTAAAAGAATGGGCATCAAATGAAAAACTTAAATATTCGGTAGCGGCACACGGAAGCTGATAGAGCCATTAACAGAAGTGGTGATGCTGCTGACGTATGACTGTAAAAAGTTTGATGGACACATTCATGCTGTCGATAAAACTACCTGCTCACTATGCAGACTGCACATTTTAACGACCAAAGATCTCAAATTAATGTCTGTATTGAAGATATTTCAACTATATAACAGTCATGGATATAATTCACATACAAACCCTGCCCTATCCAGTTCCTGAATGATCCTGAAGAGTGTTGGCAGAAAGTGGTAAGATAGTCGCTATTGCTTTAATGTGTGACTGTGTCCTAGGTCTGAGCTGACCCCAGATCTACCAGAACGGGCCCGAGGACAATGTGCAGGAGGGAGGCTGATGAGGGGAATGCAGCTGTCTGTACACGGAAATGAGTCTAATGAACATGGACAGTGCTTTCAACATAAGTTCACAGAAGGGGATCAAGTGGTTTCCCAGCATGTGGTTTGTTGGGAATGCTCTCTCTCAGGATTAAAGGGTGAAGGAACAAACAAGAGCAGGAACGTTGCTAAGCAAGGATGTGAGCTCAAGGTGGACTATGGCTCGGAAAGCCTGGAATCCCTGGAAGGCGGAGGACTTAAGGACTCCCACACAAGCAGCCATCTGTGGGTGAAACGCGTCCTCCTGTCTGATACGGGCGCTATCCACATGCCACCACGTGGCACATTTAAGCGTCCTCCGCTTTGAGAAGCCCTCGAATTTTACATATTTGGCCCAATGCTATTAATTTAAATCATAAATGGCTTCACCTTGGCTTCTGCCCACCGTATTGGACAGCCCAGCTCTGGAGACATGAATTGCGCAGATTTCCCACGTCCTGCCTGGGCATTGGCAGCCTTTGTCTATCCCAGGCTGTCCTGGCTGTGAGCTGCCCCCACCCTGTTCCTGGACCCCTGGCACAGTGGCTCCCTTCAGCTGGACGGACCAATCGTCTGAGAAGGGAATGGCTACTGAACCACACATCAGCCGTATTGCCTTAACACTCGGCAAGGAGAGAGACAGCCAGCCAAGGGAAAGAGGTCTGAATGCGGACACCAAGACATCAACAAGTCATTCCGATCCTGTGCGGGAGACAAGGATGGAGCCCAGTGTCCAAACAGAGAAGCACCGACACAATAGTCACAAATCAACTCCCCTGTAGTAATCTCCGATACAGCATTTTTTAAACTCCACACGTATTTTAGATATCTTAGAAAATCTAAAGGGGGAAAATGACCAATTAGAAACTATTAATACTGGCAATGAGTTGCATAGAGAACAAATATTGTCTAATTTCACAGACAATAAGGACCAAAGGGAAAGCAGGGAAGCATATACTCCAGTAATTGTACACATATGCATACTCTCTAATTGTGTGACTCTAGGCCGCACTTTATTACCACTATAGATGTGTATTTAAACTATTTTCCACATGTGCATACACAGGTCTAAGGAATGGACTAACGTACAATGAAATGTCTGGGAACCACTTGGGGGAGTCTATAATGAACAATTAAATTAAGTTCTTATATTTGGTGAATTTCCGTGGTCTGTTCCTTTAGACAACGGTCCATACATTTAAATCAATACAGCTCTTCTGTTTCAAGAACAATTGCAACTGAAAATTAACTTGCCAATTGCTGAAGCAACACAGAGACCGAGTTACATTTCACTCACCTTTGTTCACCTTCTCCGCGTGTTCTAGCTAGTTCCCTACGTCCTTTCCAAGTCACTGCCTACACACAGTACTGGGATTGGCACTGGGACATGCAGAATCCGATGTATGCAGTAAATGCAAAGTTTGGCTACACCAGCACTGGCTTTTCCATAGATTTTTCCTAAACAAAAAGTCGATTTCCCATGATGACTTCACGTGTCTTCAGGTGGACAGAGATGTGCATGTTGCCTCTAGGACGTAGGAGATGAAGGCAATAGCGAACTCTCACGATGGTTTCCCGAATGCAATGACCTGCCTGGAGATTGTGAGACCCTCATGAGCACAGGAGAGGGTGTTGTGACACTCGGCTGTGGCTGGGCTGACACTGAGAACCACATGTGTTTCCCTGGCTGACGTCTCTGGGGAGCAGACGCCCCACACTGTTAATGAGGCCGTCTCGTGAGCGGTCCAGAGGTGACAGTCCTCAGGGAGAATGAAGATCAAGGAAAATCCTAGAGGAGACTTCACTTGTCTCTTTTATTTTTTCATGTATATTAGAGGACAAATAATTCCCTTGGTTTCATGTGTGAATGACCTACATGTTTTACAAAACACTTAAGACTTTTCATCACAATTCCCCAAAATATTAACATATATAAGTATGAGTCCAATCAGTTACTTAAGTTTAAATGTAAATGTGTTTGGTGCCAGCGTGATTCAGTCTCTTCGGCTTCAGACTCCTGGTTTCAGCTAAGGTCATGATCTTAGGGAGTAGGAATGGAGCCCAATTTCGGCTTAGAGCTCCTGCTCAGGAGTGAGTCCTCTTCCCCTCTGTGTCTCCCTCTGCCTCTCCCCACTCCACCCCCGCTCATGCACACTCTCATTGTTTTTCTATTTTATTTTTTATTATGTTCAGTTAGCCAACAGATAGCACATCATTAGTTCTTGATGTAGCATTCAACGATGCATTAGTTGCATATAACGCCCAGTACTCATCACCACACGTGTTCTCCTTAATACCCAAAACCCTGCTACCCCATCACCCCACCCCCTCACTTCTGTAACCCTCAGTTTGTATTCCGAAGACCAGAGTCTCTCATGGTTTGTTCCCATCTCTGATTTCCTCCCATTCAGTTTTCTCTCCCTTCCTCTATGGTCTTCAGTGTTATTCCTTATGTTCCACATATGAGTGAAACCATATGATAATTGTCTTTCTCTGCTTGACTTATTCCACTTAGCATAATCCCCTCCAGGTCCATCCATGATGATGCAAATGGTAGGTGTTCATCCTTTCTGGTGGCTGAGTAATATTCCATTGTATATATGCACAACATCTTTTTTATCCATTCATCTGTTAAAGGACATATTGGCTCCTTCCACCATTTGGCTACTGTGGACATTGCTGCTATGAACATAGGGGTTCATGTGCCCCTGCTTTTCACTACATCTGTATCATAGGGAGTAAATGCTTAGTAGTCCAATTGCTGGGTCATAAGGTAACTTTTTCTTTAATGTCTTGAGGAAACTCCACACTGTTTTCCAGAGTGGCTGTACCAGCTTGCATTCCCACCAACAGCAGAAGAGGGTTCCCCTTTCTCCACATCCTCTCCAACATTTGTTGTTTCCTGTCTTGTTAATTTTTGCCATTCTAACTGGTAAAAGGTGGTATTTCATTGTGGTTTTGATTTGTATTTCCCTGACAGCTAGTGATGTGCAACATGTTTTCATGTGTCTGTCGGCCATTTGCATGTCTTCTGTGGAGAAGTGTCTGTTCATGTGTCTGCCCATTTCTTGACTGGATTATTTGTTTTTGGGGTGTTGAGTTTGAGAAGCTCTTTATAGATGTTGCATACCAGCCCTCTTTGTGTAATGTCATTTGCAAATATCTTCTCGCATTCTATGGGTTGCCTCTTAGTTTGTTGACTGTTTCCATTGCTGTACAGAAGCATTTTATCTTGATGAAGTCCCAAAAGTTCATTTTTGGTTTTGTTTCCCTTGCCTTTAGAGACGTGTCTTGCAAGAAGTTGATGTGGCCGATGTCAAAGAGGTTACTGCCTATGTTCTCCTCTAGGATTTGGATGGATTCCTGTCTCACATTGAGGTCTTTCATCCAGTTTGAGTTTATCCTTGTGGATGGTGTAAGAGAATGGTCCAGTTTCATTCTTCTACATGTGGCTGTCCAATTTTCCCAGCACCATTTACTGAAGAGACAGTCTTTTTTCCATTGGATATTCTTTCCTGATTTGTCAATTATCTATGCCCCAAACATGGGAGCAGCTAATTATATAAGCTGATTAATAACCAAAATAAAAAAACATATTTATAATAATGTATTAATAGGGGGAGACATCAACACTCCACTCACAGCAATGGACAGATCATCAAAGCAGAAGATCAACAAAGAAACAAGAGCTTTGAGTGACACATTGGACTAGATGGACTTAATGTATATATATACAGAACATTCCATCCTATAACAACAGAATACTCATTCTTCTCAAGTGCACATGGAACCTTCTCCAGAATAGAACACATGCTGGGTCACAAATCAGGTCTCAACCAATACCAAAAGACTGAGATTATTCCCTGCGTATTTTCAGACCACAATGCTTTGAAACTGGAACTCAAACATAGAAGAAATTTGGAAGGAACTCAAACACACAGAAGTTCAAGAGCATCCTGCTAAAGAATGATTGGGTCAACCAGAACATTAAAGAATAGCTTGAACAATTCAGGGAGACTAAGGAAAATGAAAACACATCGGTTCAAAACCTATGGGATACTGCAAAGGCGGTCCTTGGAGGGAAGTACATAACCATCCGAGCCTCTCTCAAAATATTAGAAACATCAGTAGCACAAGTAACCTTACACCTAAAGGACCTGGAGAAGAAGAACAAATAAAGCCTAAGCCAAGCAGGAGAAGAGAAATAATCAAGATTAGGCTGAAATCAAAGGAAACAGAAACCAGAAAAACAGTAGAACATATCTTGAGAAACTAGAAGCTAGTGCCTTGAAAAATTAATAAGATCGATAAACCTCTGGCCAGACTCATCCGAAAGAAAACAGAAAAGGACCCAGAATTAATAAAATCATGAGTGAAAGGGTAGAGATTATACGACTAATACCAAAGGAAACAGAAACAATTATTAGAAATTATTACCCAACAACCTATATGCCACCAAATTAAGCAATCTGGAAGAAATGGATGCATTCCTGGGAAACCTATAAACTACCAGGACTGAAACAGGAAGAAATAGACAATCCTGAACAGACCAATAACCAGCAAGGACATTGAGAGCAGTAATCTAAACTTACCCCAGAAACAGAGTCCAGAGCCAGATGGCTTGCCAGGAGAATTCTACCAAACATTGGAAGAAGACAGAATACCTATTATGAAGCTGTTTCAAAAAATAGACACGGAGGAAAATTCCCAAGAGAAGTCTTTCCAAGAGGCCAGCATTACCCTGGATCCCAAAACAACAAAGACCCCATCAAAAGGGAGAATTACAGACCAATATCCCGTGGAACATGGGATGCCAAAATCGCAACAAGATCAGCTCAATAGGACCAACAGCTCATAAAAGGATTTTCACCATGACCAGGTGGGATTTATTCCCTGGGATGCCAGGAGGTTCAAGACGATTTAAAATCAATCCACGTATAGAGCACATTAATGTTCAAAAGAAAAGACAAGAACCTATGATCCTCTGCACTTGATGCAGAAAAGCATTTGACAAAATTAGCATCCTTTCCTGATTAAAACTCTTCAAAGTATAGGGATAGAGGAGAACACTACCTCAATTTCACCATAAAAGCCACTAGGAAAGACCACAGTGAATATCACTCCTCAATGGGGGAAGAAATGAGAGCTCTCCCTTAGGTCAGGAGACATGAGCAGGATGCCCATCTCTCACCTCACTTATTGTTCTAAATAGTACTTTGTAGAAGACCTAGCCTCAGCTAGTCCAGACAACAAAAAAGAAATAAAGGCTTTCAAATTGTGAAGGAAGAGTCAAACTCTATCTCTTCACCAGATGAAATGATTACTCTCAGGAAACCCAAAAATCACCAGCAAATTATGTAAACCCTGTACAGCAATTCACATTAGCGTGTCCAGGATACAAAAGCAATGCACAGAAATCAGTTGTATTTCTATAGACTTAACAAAAACACTAAGACTGCAGACTAACAATAACAACCAGTGTATAGACTAACTGAAAAAAGCAAGAAAATTAGGGAATCAATTCCATTTACCATAGAACTACAAAAGCCATAAGATAGCTAGGGATAAAACCTCACCAGGATCTATACTCTAGAAACCACAGAACACTTATGAAAGAAATGGAGTAAGACTGCAAGAAATGGAAAACTTGTGTGCTCAGAAATTAAAGAACAAATATTGTGAAAATGTCTATGTTGCCCAGAGCAATCTACACTTCCAATCAACCCTATCAAAATACCATTGAGCATTTTATCACATATGTTATTGAGCGCCTGGAACAAACAATCCTAAAATGTGCAATGGAACTGCAGAAAAGATCCTCTGAATCTCGCCGAGGCGGCGTGGTTGAAAAAGAAAACCAAAACTATAGGCATCACGTAGCCTGGCTTTCCAAGTCTGTATTAAGCAAAGCTGTGACCATCAAGACAGGCTGTATTGGAATCACAAAACAGATGCCAGATCAATGGAACAAGAAAAGAGAACCCCCAGTACGGACTCCTCAAACCCTAGGGTTGATCAATTCAGGAAAAGAATATCCAATGGAAAAAGACAGTCTCTTCAGTGAAATGGTGCTGGAAAAATTGACAGCCACACATGTAGAAGAATGAAACTGGACCATCTTCTACAATCGCTCCACAAGGATAGACTCAAACTGGATGAAAGACCTTGCAATGTGAGACAGGAATCCATCCAAAACCTAGAGAGAACATAGGCAGTGAACCTCTTTGACATCGACATCAATCTTCTTGAAGACACTCTCTAAAGGCAAGGGAAACAAAAACCAAAAATGAACTTTGGGACTCCCACTCATGATAAAAATGCTTCTGTACAGCAATGGAAACAGTCACATAAACTAGAGGCAACCCATAGGAATGGAGAAGAATGTTTGGAAATGACACTTACACAAGAGGGCTGGTATGCATTAACATCTATAAAAAGAGCTTCTAAACTCAACCCCACAAAAAACAAATAATCAGCGATAAATGAGCTAGACACATGGAACAGACACTTCTCCACCAGAAGACATGCAAATGGCCGACAGACACATGGAAAACATGTTGAACATCACTAAGCTGTCAGGGGAAATACAAATCAAACCACCAAATGAAATACCACCTTTTTACGGTTAGAAATGGCAAAAATTAAAAGACGGAAACAACAAATGTTGAGAGGATGTGGAGAAAGGGGAACCCTCTTCTGCCGTTGTGAATGGCTGGCTACAGCCACTCTGAAAACAGTTGGAGTTTCCTCAAGACATTAAAGAAAAGTTTTATGACCCAGCAAATTGGACTACTAAGCATTTACTCCTATGATCAGATGTGAAATAAGCAGGGGCACATGAACCCCCTATGTTCATAGCAGCAATATCACAGTAGCCCAAGCGGTGAAAGGGCCAATATGTCCTTTTAAAGTAATGGATAAAGAAGATGTAAATGGCATAGTATACAATGGAATATTACTCAGCCAACAGAAACGGATGAACACCTACCATTTGCATGCATCATGGATGGAGACTCCGGAGGAGATGAGTGCTAAGTGGAATGTTTCATAGAGAGAAATACAGTATCATTTATGGTTTCACTCATATGTGGAACATAAGGAATAACACTGAAGACCATAGGGAAGGGAGGAAAACTGAATGGGAGGAAATCAGAGATAGGGAACAAACCATGAGAGACTCAGTCTCTGTGAATACAAACTGAGGGTTTTACAGAAGTGAGGGGTGGGGCATGATGGGGTAGCAGGGTGATGGGTATCAGGAGGGAGCGATGTGTGGTGGTGAGTGGGTTGTTTCTTACGAACGAATGAACAGTTGAACACTAATCAAAAACTAATGATGTGCTATATTTTGGTTGAACTGACATAATAAAGAATAAAAATAAATAAACATAAATAAGAGATGCATGATGGGGGAGGGGCAGAGGAACACAGAGGGGAAAGAGGGACTTCAGCCCTGGGAGGAAGCTCTAAGCCCAAATTGGGCTCCATTTCAACTCCCTGAGATCATGACCTTAGCTGAACCAGGAGCGAAGCCGAAGAGAACGGAATCACGCTGGCGCCAAACACATTTACATTTAACTTAAGTAACTGATTGGACTCACGTACTTACTATGTAAAGATTTTGGGAATTGTGATGAAAAGTCTTAAGTGTTTTTGTAAAAACATTTGGGTCATTCACAGATGAGACCATAAGGAATTGCCTTATCGTCCCGTATATATAAAAAATAATAAAACAGACAGATTGAGGTCTCCTCAGCATTTTCCTGATCTTCATTCTCCCTGGGACTGTCATCTCTGGACCGCTAGCCAGAGACGGCCACTATTACAGTGTGGGGGCATCTGCTCCCCGAGACGCTTAGCCAGGGAAACACATGTGGTTCTCAGTGTCAGTCCAGCCTGAAGCCGAGGGGTCACAGCACCCTCTCCTGTGCTCAAAGGTCTCACTGTTCCAGGCAGGTCATTGTGTCATTGGAAACATAGTGAGAGTCAGCTATTGCCTTCATCTCTCCACGCTCCAGAGGCAAGCGTGCAGATCTCTCGTCACCTGAAGATCAGTGAAGTCAGCCATGAGTAAAGCCTCCTTTTGTTTAGGAAAAAATCTGATGGTAAAGGCTGGTGTAGCCGCCTTTGCTTACCGATACGTCGGATTCTGATGTCCTAAAGTGCGCTCCCAGTACTGTAGGCAGTGACTTGGAAATCGACGTAGGGAACTAGCAGGAACCAACACGGGAGAAGGTGAACAAAGGTGAGTAAAATGAACTCGGTCTCTGTGTGGTTTAGGAACTGGTTGGTAACT
This sequence comes from Ursus maritimus, assembly GCF_017311325.1. NCBI lineage: Eukaryota > Metazoa > Chordata > Mammalia > Carnivora > Ursidae > Ursus > Ursus maritimus. Next base: position 8,487,756 of record NW_024425564.1, read on the forward strand.
TCTTTATTTTCAGTTGCAATTGCCTGGACAAAGAGCTGCATTGGTTTGCATGTACGTCGTTGTCTAAAGAAACAGTTATTGGAAATTTATCCAAATATAGTAAGAACTAGATTTAATTGTCGTTATAGAGTCTCCCCAAGTGGTTCCCCTTGACATTTCATTGTACGTTAGTCCATTCCTTAGACCTGTGTGTCACATGTGGAAAATACTTGAAATATGATCTATAGTGTAACAAAGTATGGCCTTAAGTAACATAATGTAGAGAGTATGGGCTAGAGTGTACAATTACTGGAGTGGAGAAGCCTCCCTGCTTTCCCTTTGGTCCTTATTGTCTGTGAAATTAGACAATATTTTGTTCTCTATGGCAACTCTTGCTAGTATAATAGTTTCTAATTAGGTCATTTCCCCTTTGGATTTTCTAAAATATCTAAAAGCATAAGTCGGATTTAAAAAATGCTGTATCAGAGATTACTCAGGGGAGTTAGATTGTGCTACTATGTCGAATGCTTCTCTGTTGGGACACTGGGCTCCATCCTTGTCGTCCCCATACAGGATCGGAATACTCTTGCTTGAGTGCTCTTGAGTGTCCATGCTCAGACCCTCTTTTTCCTGGCTGCTGTCTTCCATCCTTGCCATGTATTCTAGCAGCTAATACGGCTGTAGGTGGTTCATAGCCATTCCCTTCTCAGAGATTGGCCGCTCAGCTGAAGGGAGCCACTCGTGCCAGGGGTCTCAGGAACAGTTGGCAGCCTCACAGCCAAGTAAGCCCTGGGAGCTAGACAAAGGCTGCCAATGCC
>NW_024425564.1:8490632-8505652 GCF_017311325.1 Ursus maritimus
TTTCAGGAATTTCACCTGCTCTGGTTGCTCATGTGTGAAACAGAAATCTGTGGAAGGAAGAGGAAAGTCTTGGCCACTGGACTTTTGGGATCTGATTTCCACGGATATGCAGGCCAATGGAATTTTGGAGTTCCTGTTAAATCGGTACAGTAATTTTAAGCGTCTTTAGGGAAAAGGTAAGCACTGTATTTGGGTGGTGATGTTTTTTGTTTTCTGTGATTGAGTATATATCTTTTTTTGCTAAAAAAAAAGAAAAAAAAAGATGGTGCAGCTTTCCTAAATACATTAGTCAATTCTGCTATAATGTTTCTGTGCAGAACTAGTAGTGATATTTTGAATGTAATTGAATTTTTGTTGTAAGTACAATCTTGGCCTTCAATTCCTGATTCTGAATGCATTTCAAGATTATATTTTATTATATTCCATTGCCTGTGAAGTGTGCATACGATCATTAGACACGTATTTACAGTAACGTCCTTCCCTCTGTCTGCATCTCCTTTTGAATTCTTTCTGATGGCTCTCCCCGTTTTTCCCTCACCCCCCATGTACATACTTATAGTCATTTAAGTCTTATTAAGCTCAGACTGAATGAAGAACATGATTTTCAGGGGCCATGACTCTAGATGACTGGGAGGGAAAGACCCTATGATGGAAGACATTGAATGCCAGGGTTTTTAAGATGGTTGTGACCTTGTGGTCTGGGTGGCTTAATTGGTGGGTATCTGCCTCCTGCTCAAGTCATGATCCCGGGTCCTGGGATCAATCCCACAACAGGCAACTTGCTCAGCAGGGAGCCTGCTTCTGCCTCTGCCCCTGATTGTGCCAGCTCTATCTCTTTCTCTCTCCGAATAAATAAAGAAATCTTTAAGAAAAAAAAAGTTGATTTTGTCCTCCCCATGTCGTCTAAAATTTCCTCTGACAGCTCTCAAGGGAATTCCCTTACCTGATGTTTTTACCTAGTGAGTGCTCAAAATCTAAGTCCGGGATTCCTGCCGCTGCCAGGGATGCTGCTCCAGGGCCTAGAACATCTGTGTCACGTTGTCATTGGAAAAAGCTCCACAGGTTTCTCTGATTTGTCCCCCTTATGGGAGCATGGTTTCATTTCTACTTGGAAGAAGACATTGAGGAACATACCATAAAGGCATAGGGAAACTAAGAATATGAACCACTAAAACACTAAGAAATATTAACATTTTAGCATTTTCTGGCAACCTGTTGGAGGCATGTCACCTCTTCTTGCACTGTGGTCATGGCTCTATTATAAGGTGTATAGGTTCACTGTATCGCAGCTTTTTCACAGACGTAATTGGGCAAGTGTGAAAAAAGATATCTTTAGCCCAAGGAAAATCCTGCCATCATCGATCCTGATACAGTGTATTTGAATCTTCTCTTCACACCATTTAATAATTTCTTTGATCCAGGCACCAACTGATCAATGCTTTTGTATCTTAAACCTGCCAAAGGCCCCATACAATTGGAATGCAGGGACATCTTATAAAAAATGGGAAATGACCTCTTATTTGCAGGAAATCCCATGTTCTCTGTAGTTTGTCGGATTCACTAGGAGGAAATGTGAAGAATAAATACAATGTATATAATATTAAACATCTCCGTGCGTCTGACCTTCACAAATAGCCATCTCAGTTTGAAGCGCTGTCACACAATCTGAATTAGGAGAGATGAACGCAAACATCCCAGAACAACTGAGTCTGACCGGCAGCCCTTCGATCTTACCGCGGGCTCAGCCTGCACAGAAACGTGTTTGGGGCATGGATCTGGTGTCGTGTCCTGTATTGTCGCACACAGTGCACTTTCCCACGGAGGCTGGAGCTCTGCGATGCCATCTTCGTGGACATGGTTCTGATTTCTGGTAGGTTTTCCCAACTCGTAGCCCGTGTAGGTAAGTGTATCTGTGTCTGGGACTGGACACGTCCGCGTAACCAGGGTGCTGTTCCCTACCCGACAGTGACCAGCTCCACCAGGGCCTTGCACCCCCTGAGCTGGTCGTGCTCATGACAAGTGACCTTGTCCAGAGACAGCGCTTGGAGGCTGGAAACGACAGCCGGGGGAGAGTATGCACACGGTCAGGGTCTCTCTGGATCGCTAACAGCATCACAATATTCCCACTGGAATCTACCCCTGGGGTTTCTCTTGACAGGACAGTGATGCTGCATGTGTGCCAGTGGAAAAGCAGTTTTGTGATACTGTTTATCCCCGATGGTGACAAAGTTCCATTCTCCATCATATTTCTGTTTTGTTTTAGAGATTGTACTTATTTATTTATTTATTTATTTATTTATTTATTTGAGAGAGACAATGACGTGGAGACAGGAGCTGAAAACTGAAATCAAAGGCTTGAATCCCTGATCTACTGAACTCTATCTTCGCTCTACTCTCTCCTGTTGAGTTTTCGCCACATCGTGATTTACACCCAATGGTCACTTTAAAAATTCTCAAATGATGCTCTTTGGTCTTAAAACCCCTCCAGGGTCTCACAAAGTTACACAGCCTGTTGTTCTGGGGGAGCAACTACTCTGCTCTTGAGGTCACACAGCGCCCTGGGGTCAAACAGATTCACTTCCTTTAAGTGAACCTTTGATGGCATTTGCAAGTTTATTACTCATGGGAATAAATTACAGATAATAAAGATCTCTGGGATCCATGCTGAAATAAAAAAGAAATTACTTGACAGACCAAACACAAGTTCGGGATTGTTCTGTAGCAGTTTTCTAATGTTAGGAACCTGCTCACCACACTCCCCATGCTTTGTCTACAACAGAGTCAGGGTTGTGTAATTGTCTGTACTGTTTGCACTGTCTCCTTTTGTATTTTCACCAGTAACTTGTGGCATGGCTGTGGGATTGTTTGAGGCTTGGCTCGTTATTTGACTCCCATCTGTGTTTAGCACCTGGAAATCGGGGCGACTGTTATAACTCTAGAGGAATCCATGGATTCTCCCAGCTCTTATTGTCCTTTCTGAGACGCGGGGTGCACACCCTCAGCTCAGGGGATGTGTGATTGCAGACACCCAAAATGTCAGTCGGACTCACATGAAACTCAATTCTTAACCCACGAAGAGATTTACTACCAATTAACAAAGGATAAAATGCTGAGAGCCCCTGAGTATCCAGGAGGTGCCAGGCCCATCAGACACAACTTGGAGACCCCGCGCAATGGGAAGTGGTTTGTTTCTCAGATGTGGGGCAGAACTGTCTGGCACCAGTCAGCACAGGGAAGGCTGCCCAGGGGATCCTCAGATTCCTGTGTCCCTTCCTTCATAGCCCTGCTCTGGCTTTAGAACTGTCATTTGGTAGCATGTCTGCAGTGTGTGGGGGTGTAGCTTCTAAGCAGAAGACCCACGCATCACGCTGCCATCACTAGTAGGGCAGTGATCGGCGTACAGCCACCTGTAAGACCCTCACGTATCTCGTTGTCTGCGCATTCCACGGTTACTCTTTGCCAGAGTTCTGCTCTGTCAGGCTCACTGAGGAGGAGGAACAGGTTACCGATCCCTGTGAACCTTTCCTTGTAGGTGACTTCTAGAGACATATAGATGAAATAACATGCAAAATTAGTATATTGTCACACACACACACACACACCCCAGATATGCGCATGCACAAACATAGGCTTCACGTGCTATCTCTCTAGGTCAAGTCTCTTAGCCTTTTGTGAGGATGGAGAGTAGAAGAAAATGTGTTTCCGTCAGCTCACGCACTACTTTGAAGTGACAGGTGTATAACTGATTATTTCCAATGTGTTCTGAGATGTGTACAAACATACCCAAGTGTGTGGGGTAACAGTTGTTTCCTTCAGATTACATGGCAAAGGAAAACTACACCGGGAAGTGTTGAGATTATTGGTTCTTGGGGAGAATCTTACCCACTAAGAGCTGGATGGAACAAGCTACACTCCTTTTTGCTGTCATAACAGACACGCCTAAGTACAAGGTTTAGAGTTGCCATTCCTTCACTCATAGTTTCAATTTGCATCAGAAAGGGTGGGCTGTGCTTGTACATAGGATAATTCTAGAACACTCCCTTTCATTAACTCTGTGGAGATTAACAACAAAGATGTATTTATTTATTTTAGAGCAGGAGGGGCAGAAGGAGGGAGAGAGAAACTCCAGCAGTCTCCGCTGAGAGAGCGAGGCTCACGAGTCCAGATGCAGAACCCTGAGAGCGGAGCCTGAGAGGTGCAAACCAGGTCTGACTCTCAAACAACTGCACCACCCAGGCGCCCCTGGAGAGAGATTTTTGTATTAAGTAGCAGGAATAATCTGACCTTAGGAGAGGGCGATGAAGTGGGAACAAAAATTGAATGATGTCTCTTGTATTTATTTTCCCCAGTTATACTGTGATAGAACCGACTAGCATGCCAACATGGAGCAAATCTTAGGACTAGGAGATGTGAACATGTGTATGCAACAAAAATTGTTACCACGATGGTGTTGGCTAACACCTGCGTCTCATCACGATGAGCCTTTTCTTCTTTGTGGTGAAGTTTAAGATCTACCCTCAGTGACTTCCAGTCTGTGATACAGTCACAGGAACTGTAGCTACCATGTGCTGTACGGTAGCTTCTCAGGACCTGCTCGTGTTGCACCTGGCAGCTGGTACCCGCTTCTCCCTCTCCTGCTTCTCCCCTCCAGCCCCTGGTCCACCCACCATTCTACTCTCTGTATCTGCAGGTTCACTTTTCTGGATCCCGCAGTTACGTCAGATCACACAGTCTTTGGTTTTTCTCTCCACAGCTTGTGTACTTAGGAGAATTAGCTCTCTGCGAAATCACACATTGGTTTATGGGCGAGAATAAGTGAAAAAAATATTCACATATTGACAATATTTATTTCTTGTTAAAGATTTGTTTGTTTATTGTAGAGGAGAACATGGAGTGGGAGACGCGCAGTGGGAGACAGAGGAAAGCCGCCTCCTGCTCTCAGGTGCTCTATCCCTAAGCTGGGCTCCATCCCAAAACTCAGAGATCATGACCTGAGTGCAAGCCAAAAGTCTAAAGGTTAGGGACACAGGAACCCACATATTTACATTTCAAATTAACTAACTGAATGGACTCTTACTTCTATATTTTTTTATGCAAATATTTGGAGGTGTGGTGAAAAGTCTTCAGTGTCTTGTAAAACATGCAGGTCATTCACAGATGAGACCAAGCTGGTTGGGGAGGAGGTCTAGGGGAGGGTTTGTCCTCTGGGAAATATGTGACATCACATAGGAGACAGATGAGGTCTCCTCTGGCTTTCATCCTCGATCTTCATTCTCCCTGAGGACTGTCATCTCTGGACCGCTCAGGCGAGAGCGCGGCTCCATTAACAGTGTGGGCGTCACTACAGGAGCGTCAGCCAGGGAAACACATGTGGTTCTCAGTGTCAGCTCAGCCACAGCCGAGGTCACAGCACCCTCCTGTGCTCATGAAGTCTCACTGTCACCAGGCAGGTCATTACATTCGGAAACCATAGTGAGGTTCGCTATTGCCTTCATCTCCCTACGTCCAGAGGCAACGTGCACATCTCTGTCCACCTGAAGACACATTGATCATCGTGAAAAGCATCCTTTTGCTTAGGAAGGCTTCGGGGATAAGCCAGTGCTGGTGTAGCCAACCTTTGCATTTACTGCATACATCGGATTCTGCATGTCAGTGTAGTCCCAATTACTGTGTGGTAGTGACTGGAAAGGAGGACGTAGGGAACAGCTAGAACCGCGGAGAGAAGGTGGTCAAAGGAGTGAATGAAGCTTGAATTTGGTCTGTGTGTTGCTTTAGGAATTGGTAAGTTAGTTAATTTTCAGTTGTAATTTTTTTAAAACAAAAGAGGCTTTATTGGTTTGATTATATGGTCCACTGTCTAAGGAAGACTGTGGAAAAGTATTGTCAAGAAATATAAAATTAAATTTAGTTGTTCACATTATGGAGCTCTACCAAAATTCGTTCCCAGATATTTCATTGTACTGTAGTCCATTCCTTAGACCTGTGTATCCACCGTGGAATACTTTAAATAGCATCTATAGTGGTAAAAAGTACGATGCCGTAACATAATTAGAGAGTATGCGTATGCGTACAATTACTTAGATATATGCTTCCCTGCTTTTTCCCTTTGGTCCTTATTGTCTGTGAAATTAGACAATATTTGTTCTCCTATGCAACTCATTGCCAGTATTAATAGTTTTCTAATTGGTCATTTCCCCCTTTAGATTTTCTAAAATATCTAAAAACATGTCTGGAGTTTAAAAATGCTGTATCGGAATTACTACAGGAGTTGATTTGTGACTATTGTCTCGGTGCTTCTCTGTTTGGACACTGGGCTCCATCCTTGTCTCCTCGCACAGGATCGGGAATGGACTCCTGCATGATGCTCTTGGTGTCCTGCTCAGACCCTCTTCCCTGGCTGCTGCTCACGGTCTTGCACAGATGTGTTATGAATACGGGCTGCAGGGTTCACAGCCATTCCCTTCTCAGAGATTGGCCGTCAGCTGAAGGGGAGCCACGCACTGTGCCGGGGTCTCAGGAACAGGAGTGAGGGCAGCTCACAGCCAGTGAGGCTCGTGGGGTAGACAAGGCTGCCAATGCCCAGGCAGGACGAAATCTGCTGCAATTCATGCTCCAGAGCTGGGCTGTCCAATACGGGGTAAGTAGCCACGGGAAGCCATTTACATTTAAATTAATTAGCATTAAATAAAATACAAAATTCAGTTTTTCAGCGAGGACGTTTTAAATTCACATGTGGTGGCATGTGGATAGCGGCTCGATCGGGCAGCGAGGGGCAGCGGGTTTTCCACCAGCACAGATGGCTGCTTGTGTGGGAGGAGTCCTGTCCCGCTTCCCTAGCAGGGGATCAGGCTGGGGCCATGTTCCACCTGAGCCCACATCCTTGCTTAGCAACGTTCTCTGCTCTGTTTTGTTCCCTCACGCCCTTTATCCTGAGAGCATTCCCTGAACAAACCACATGCAGGGGAAATCCTGCTTGATCCTCTTCTCCCGTGGAACTGCTGGAAAGCACTGTCCATGTTCGTGAATTGCAATGTTCCCAAGTTGTGACAGCTGAATTCCCTCATCAGCTCCTCCTGCATTGTCCTGGGGGGCTGTTCCCTGGTAGATCTGGGTCAGCTCAGACCTAGGACTCGGTCACATTATTAAAGCAATAGCGACTCATTTCTACCACTGCCAACACTCTTTCAGGATCATTCCAGGAACGCTGGATGGGGCAGGGTTTATGTCAGTTATAGCGGTGATTGTTATATAGTTTAAGAAATATCCTCCAATACAGACCTTTCTTCTTGAGATCTTTGGTCTTTAAAATGTGTGGTTTTGCCCTAGTGAACATCTGGTTTTCAAATATCTGCTTTTCCACTTAAACTTTTAGACGATACATCAGCATTGAACACTCCTGTTAATGGCTCTATCCCAGCTTCCGTGTGCCGCTACTGAACATACAACCTCTTTCATTTTGATGCACGTTCTCTTAATTATTATTGTAGAATTGTATTTTTTATGAGATGTCGTTTCCTCTATATTGTTTTTAGGTGGTAATTATTACATAGAGCATACATTGTTTTTGTTTTTGGCATCTATTTATTTTTATTTTACCTAATAACACTTTTCCTTCTCAGTATATAACCTGTGTTTATTTAAGTATTTGTTGTTTTATGCATAGTAATAATTTTTGTGTTGTTTGTACTGAGTTTTCCTATAAGATATCCCTATCATGATAGTTACTAGGGACAGCGTTCTGTGCTCCTTAGCTATACATGTAGATGTGTTTACTATTTCCAGCCAGAATTATTTTACATGGTTGTCTAAGAGGAATGCGATGTCTCTTACCTTGTCATTGGATACCTACCTACGTATAGATGACGGTTCTTAGCCTATTTACAGTCTTTAAATGTGGTAAGAAATTGGATGAAAATGGCTCTCATTTCACTTTAGTCCTAAACATAGCCTTTCTCAGGAAGATTGCTTTCTCTGTGGGGCACAGTTGGAGAGGGATGGGTGCTGAGTAGGGGAGGAGGAAGGGAACAAAGGGACCCAGATCCGCAGGCGCCTGTTGCAATCAGGAGAACGCATTAGCCCGATCTTTCCCATACCCATTGTTACTAAAAAGTAGGATCATTTTCCTGGTTTGTAATGTGGGAAAAAAAGATGGTAGACTATGACCTGAGTATGTTAGTTCCCTCGGTGTGCTCTCCAGGAAGGCACTCGGGCAGTTGTAACATGCAGAGACAGTCATGTCACATTCTCTCCTAGTGGGCTTAAGCCTTTGCCTGATATTTTATTTTTCCACTTAAAATCACATTCACTTTTATACCTGTCAGATGACCATTCCAGCATTCTTTATACTTATGTATACACACACTCATACATTTATAATCCGTTAAGCAGGAAATCATTTGTACAGGGTCAGCTCACCAGAGTTTTGTCTTCTCTTACCTGCCCTCTTAGTCCTCATCGATAGGATAATGCTAAAATATCTCATCATTTTCTAATGGTACATATGGTAGTGGTGTTTCCTTGGGTGCGTTAGCATTTCACTTGTCCTCCTTACTTTGTAGAGTAATTCCTTTATTAGACACACCTTTAAAAACGCCAGCAATTTATTTTAGGTAATTCATCTGTACTTGCGCATGTGTGCGTGAGACTGAATCGTGAGTTTTGTTTTTATTCTCTCTTCTGAGCAGGAGTGAGTCTCTGGCAGATTCCCTGTTATTTGCACACTTACACTGTCTCAGATTCCTTTATACCTCAGCATGCCATTAAGGCGTTTTTCATGCATAGATTTTTTTTTTTTTGTGGATACCACTGAATACATCTCCATAGGAAACCCAGGAAGTACAAAATAGTGTGAAATGCTCTATCCTCTATTCTGATCTCATAAATATTTATTTTATGCCAGTTTTTGTACCCATTTCTTTCACACGCAATTAGATCTACCCTGAAACCTGATTCCAGATTTTTCGTCTTGAAGACCAAAACAATGTACTGTATGCCTGACAATTTGAACATGCTAGAACTGAAATACTCGTTTTCTGATGCCTGCACCTCTTTGGGGGGTTGTGACTACACTTCTTCAGTTCTAGCGTCTAGGCGAATAGGGTCATCAGACTCCCTGAGAGCTGGCCACGTGCTTGGTTCAGCATCGAGTAACTTCGCAAAGAGAGCTTCAGAAAGCAATAATTAACCTAATGTTGACGGGTATCTGAAATTATATAATACCAAAATATCTTTTCTGGAACTTTCTGTGTAGTACTTAAGGTTTTCATTACAGGCTTTTACCTGTCATTGCTTTTTGAGTATCAATCTGTGTTTATCTGTATATATTCATCTATTTGACTATTTTTATCATAGGTAGGGGTGTAAAAGCATTGCACTTTGTACATAGATTACAGTGTGGTAACTTTTTAAAATGTTTATTCGAGTTAGAATATTGATGGTGAATAATCCCTACTTTTTCAGGAATTTTTGAGTGTTCTGGTTAATAATTGTGAAACAGAAATCCATAGAAGGAAGAGGAAAGTCATGGCCGATTGGTTTGAGTTCTGATTCCACACCTGTATATGCAAGACTAAAGAATTTCAGAGTTCCTGATAAATTGATATGGTAATTTTTAAGCATCTTCAGGCAAACTTAAACACTGTAATTGAATGAGTGGTGGTCTCACATTCTCTCTGACTGAAGTTTAGTTGTTTTTACTACTAGTGTGAGGAAACACAAAATCAAATTCATTAGCTTCCATAAATATAATAACTTACAGAGGTAATTCTTTTTTAAAAATTTTTATTATGTTATGTTAGTCACACCATAGAGTACATCATTAGTTTTTGATGCAATGTTCCATGATTCATTATTTGCGTACAACACCCAGTGCACCATGCAATACGTGCCCTCCCTTACTACCCATCACCAGCCAATCCCAATCCCCCACCCCGTCCCTCTGAAGCCCTCAGTTTGTTTCCCAGAGTCCATAGTCTCTCATGGTTCATCTCTTCCTCCATTTCCCACCCCTCATTCTTCCCTTCCTTCTCCTAATGTTCTCCCTGCTATTCCTTATGTTCCACATGCAAGTGAAACCATATGATAATTGTCTTTCTCTGTTTGACTACTTCACTTAGCATAGTCCTCTCTAGTTCCATCATGTCCGTGCAAATGGTGGATATTCATCCTTTCTGATGGCTGAGTAATATTCCATTGTATATATGGACCACATCTTTATCCATTCATCTGTTGAAGGGCATCTCGGCTGCTTCCACAATTTAGCTATTGTGGACAATGCTGATGAACATTGAGGTGTATATGGCCCTTCTCTTCACTAAGATTACAGAGGTAATTCTGACACAATGTTCACATGCAGACCAAAAGACCTTTCATCCCTATGACTGACGCCAACACAAAGTTCATTATTTCACTTTTCCTATATTACATATTAAGGATTTACTTTTTCTGATAATGCAGAACTAAATCGGTATAAGGTATGTCAGTTTCAATCATTTATTGAAAGAGTTATTTTTAATATGCCATGGCCATGTCTATAACGTGATAGACTACCCCTGCCAATTATTTTTTTAAAGATTTCTTTTAAAAGTTGCTAAACGCTTGGTCCTGACAGGAAACATGTGCTAACAGAGGATGGAACAGAAAAATGGCAGTTCTTTCACTGGGTTTGTCCTGCTGGGTTTCTCGGACCGGCCTCAGCTGGAGCTACTTTCGTCCTCTTCGTGGTTCTTCTGATCTTCTATCTGTTCACTCTGCTGAAACACCACCATCATTTGCCTTGTCCCACCTGGACCCCCATCTTCAGACTCCATGTACTTTTCCTCTCCAACACAGGCTTTCTTGACCTGTGCTACTGCGACCAGCACTGTCCGCAGCTCCTGGTTCATCTCAGGGAACAGACAAGTCTATCTCCTTTGGTGGCTGTGTGGCTCAGATGTTTGTTTCTCTAGGGTTGGGATGGACAGAATGCATTCTCTTAGGGGTCATGGCATTTGACCGCTATGCTGCCATCTGCCGGCCCCTGCACTACAGTGGTCATGCACCCCGTCTCTGTGCCCTCATGGCTTCTGCATCGTGGGTCATTGGTTTGCCAACTCCCTTATTGCAGACTGTGCTCACCTTCCTTGTACACGTTGTGGGAGAAATAAAATTGATCACTTCCTTTGTAGAGGTCCCCACTGCTCAAGCTTGCCTGTGTTGACACGACTGCGAATGGAGTGAGCTCTTTTGTCAGTGTGATCATTCTCCTCATCCCTGTGGCCTTATCACCTTCTCCTGGTCGGATTGTCAGGGCAGTCTTAAGAATAAAGTCATCTGCAAGGCAGAGGAAAGCATTTAGGCGTGTGGGTCCCACATCACGATTGGTCTCCTGTTCTATGGCACGGCCATCTACGCTTACCTCCAGCCCAGCAACAACTACTCCCAGGATCAGGGCAAGTTCGTTTCTCTGTTCTACACCATCGTCACCCCCGCATGGTCAACCCCGTTATATATACTGCGGAACAAGGATCTTGTGAGGAGCAATGAAGAAGGTGCTTTTTGCAGGAGCCATGACTCCAGATGACTGGGAGGAAGACCCTTTGATGGAAGCGTTGAAAATCAGAGTGATTAATGTTTGTGACCTACCTGGGTCATCAAAAATTTCCCTGATAAGTCTCAAGGGAATTTACTTACCTCATTCTTTTATGCAAGTAATTCCCAAAATCTAAGTTCATGGATTCATGTAACTCCGGAGGAAGGCTGATTTTGTAATCTTAGCTCATATGCATATATATATATTTTTAAGGATCTATGATCTAATTTGAGAGAAGAGCATAACTAGGAGGAGGCTAGGCAGACGGAGAAAAATGTCAAGCAGACTGTACCCTGGTGCAGAGCCTGATGCCGGGATGGATCCCATGACCTGAGATCACGGCCTGAGCTGAAATCAGGACTCAGGCGGCGAGCAACTGCAGCAACCAGGCTTCCTGAGCATCTGCATCTTGTTTCAGTATTTTATTTTTATTTTATTATTTTGTTAATAATTTTATTTTGTATATTAGTCACCATACAGAAGTACATCTCCAGTTTTTGAGGCAATGTTCCATGATTTTAGTATTTTTAGAAACGCTGCACAGGTTTCTTATTTCACTCTCATTTGGGAATACCGTTTCCATTTCTAAGTGCAAAAGACATTTATGCACGTAATATGATGCTGAGCAAATAAACTACGAACCACTACCGCACTGTAAAAAATACGAACATTTTAATTTTGTACCAATTGCTGAAGAATGTCACTTATTCTTGCATTTTAATCGTAGCTCTACACTTATTCTTGCGTTTTGATCGCTGGCTCTACACTTATTCTTGCGTTCTGATCATGGCTCTATTGCAAGGTCATGGGTGACTAAGCGCAGCTTTCACAGAATTAGGTGGGCGTCTACGGGAAAGCGAACTGTTAGGTCAGAAAACCTTGCTAACATCGGCGCCGGTAAAGCCACTCAGATGCCAGCCAGGTGCAGGTGTGATGTCCGTGTGTCCGTGGTCGGAGGCAGCCTATCCCATAGCGTTCGCGTCACATGGGGGCGGGGGCGGGGCCTTGCAGCCAGTCCACGGGGAGGCGCCAGCCGCTAACACACCAGGCAGCGCTACGCCCACTTCTGTGCTCAGTCGGAGCGCCGCGTGAGGTCTGCAGCAGTCACGCAGCTTGTGAGCCAGTGCCGCATCAGAATGGCTTTAGGACATGATCACATCGACACAGCACAGAACTCAGTTTACTTAATATTCTGCGTGTTCTATCCACAGTCGTGCAGTAAAAGCTTCAAAGGGTAAAACATTTAGATCTTCTCTTGATACCATTTTATAAGTTCTTTGATCCAGGCATCAGCTGATCAATGCTTTAGCAACTCACATCCGAAGAAAGGCCCCAAACAATTTGGATGCAGGGACATAGGAAAATAAAGAGATGACCTCTCTTTCCCAGGAAATCCCATGTTCCGTGGAGCTTACTCGGATTCACAGGCGGAAAAATAAAAATTGTTTATTAACTACTAAACATCCCCATGTGTCTATTTTTTTATTAATAATGATTTTTTATTATATTATGTTAGTCACCATACAGTACATCCCGGTTTTTCGATGCCAGGCTCGATGATTCATTAGTTGTGTATAACACCCAGTGCACCATGCAATATATTGCCCTCCTTACCACTACCCATCACCCGGTCTATCCATTTCCCCACCCCCCTCCCCCTCCCTGAAGTCCTCAGTTTGTTTCTCATGGTCCTAGTCTCTCATGTTTCATTCCCCCTTCTGATTACCCCCCCCTTTCTTTATCCCTTTCTTCCCCTACTGATCATTCTAGATCTTATGTTCCATAGATGAGAGAAATCATATGATAGTTGTCTTTCTCTGCTTGACTTATTTCATAAGCATTATCTCCTCCAGTGCCGTCCATGTTGTAGCAAATGTTGAGAACTCATTCTTTCTGATTGCTGAAGTAATATTCCATTGTATATATGGACCACAACTTCTTAATCCAGTCATCTGTTGCAGGGCATCTCGGCTCCTTCCACGATTTAGCTATTGTGGACATTGCTGCTATAGTGATAAGGTGCATATGGCCTTCTCTTCACTACGTCTGTATCTTTGGGGTAAACACCCAGTAGTGCAATGGCTGAATCATAGGGTAGCTCAATTTTTAACTTTTTAAGGGACCTCCACCTACGGTTTTCCAGAGTAGCTGTACCAACTTGCATTCCCACCAACAATGTAGGAGGGATCCCTTTCTCCACATCCTCTCCAACAATTGTTGTTTCTTGCCTTGTCTATTTTGCCATTCTAACTGGCGTAGGTGGTATCTCAGTATGTGGTTTTGATTTGAATTTTGATGGCTAATGATTTTGAACATTTTCATGTGTCTGTTAGCCATTTTGTATGTCTTCATTGGAAAAGTGTCTGTTCATATCTTCTGCCCATTTTGATTTGTTTATTTGTTTCGTGTATTAGTTTGAGAAGTTCTTTGTAGATCTTGGATACCAGTCCTTTATCTGTAGTGTCATTTGCAAATATATTCTCCCATTCCGTGGGCTGCCTCTTATTTTTCTGACTGTTTCTTGGATGTGCAGAAACTTTTAATCTTGATGAAGTCCCATAAATTCATTTTATCTTTTGTTTCTACTCTTGCCTTTGGGGATAAACATCCCCATGTGTCTAAATTTTATAAATTACCATCTCATTCAAATTAACTGTCATACAGCTCTGAATTCTGCAGAAGCCCATGCGGGTAAGTGTATCTGTGTCTGGGACTGGACACGTCCGGCGTAGCCAGGGGTGCTGTTCCTATCCGACAGTGACAGCTCCTCCAGGGTCTTGCACCCCTGAGCTGAGTCGTGCTCATGACAAGTGACCTTGTCAGAGACCGGCGGCAGGCTGGAAAGCGACAGCGATATGCACATGGTCAGGGTCTGTCTGGATCGCTAACAGCATCACAATATTCCACGAATCCACCCCGGGGTTTCTTACTCTTGACAGCGCAGTGATGCTGCATGTGTGCCAAGCGGAAAAGCAGTTTTGTGATACTGTTGTCCCTGATGGTGACAATTTCCCTCTCCCTCATTATGTTTCAACCACGTCCTGACCGTTATATCCAAATGGTTACTTTAAAATCCCTCAAATGATCTCTCTTTGGTGCAAAACCCCTCAGGGTCTCTGAGTTACACAGCCTGTTGTTCTGGAGACAGCTTCTCCCATACTTGAGGTCACACAGCGCCCTGGGGTCAAACATTTATTTCTTTTTAAGTGAATGTTTGGCATTTGCATGTTGTGACTCATGGGAATAAATTATAGAGAACAAGGTCTCTGGCATCACGCTAAAACAAAGAAATTACTTGACAGACCAAACACAAGTTCAGGATTGTTTTGTAGCAGTTTTCTAACGTTAGGAACCTGCTCCCACGCTCTCCATGCTTTGTCTACAACAGAGTCCAGGGCTGTGTAATTGTCACCAATATATTTGGACTGTCTCCTTCTGAATTTTTCACCAA
>NW_024425564.1:8505662-8508235 GCF_017311325.1 Ursus maritimus
ATCCCTGATCTACTGAACTCACTATGCGCCGCTCTACTCTCTGTTGAGTTTCGGCCACATCGTGATTTACACCCAATGGTCACTTTAAAATTCCTCAAATGATCTCTCTTTGGTGTAAAACCCCTCAGGGTCTCACAAAGTTACACAGCCTGTTGTTCTGGGGGAGCAACTACTCTGCTCTTGAGGTCACACAGCGCCCTGGGGTCAAACAGATTCACTTCCTTTAAGTGAACCTTTGATGGCATTTGCAAGTTTATTACTCATGGGAATAAATTACAGATAATAAAGATCTCTGGGATCCATGCTGAAATAAAAAAGAAATTACTTGACAGACCAAACACAAGTTCGGGATTGTTCTGTAGCAGTTTTCTAATGTTAGGAACCTGCTCACCACACTCCCCATGCTTTGTCTACAACAGAGTCCAGGGTTGTGTAATTGTCACCAATACTGTTTGCACTGTCTCCTTTTGTATTTTCACCAGTAACTGTGGCATGGCTGTGGGATTGTACCCAAGGCTTGGCTACGTTATTTGACTCCATCTGTGTTTAGCACCTGAAGCTCAGGACGACTGTTATGCTCTAGAGGAATCCATGGATTCTCCCAGCTCTTGTCCTTTCTGAGGAACGCGGGGTGCACACCCTCAGCTCAGGGGATGTGTGATTGCAGACACCCAAAATGTCAGTCGGACTCACATGAAACTCAATTCTTAACCCACAGAAGATTTACTACCAATTAACAAAGGATACAAAATGCTGAGAGCCCCTGAGTATCCAGGAGGTGCCAGGCCCATCAGACACAGCTTCGGAGACCCCGCACCGCAATGGGAAGTGGTTTGTTTCTCAGATGTGGGGCAGAACTTGTCTGGCACCAGTCAGCACAGGGAAGGCTGGGGGATCCTCAGATTCTGTGTCCCTTCCGTCACAGCCCTGCTCTGGCGTTAGGACTGTCATTTGGTAGCATGTCTGCAGTGTGTGGGGTGTAGCTTCTAAACAGACCCCACGCATCACGCTGCCATCACTAGTAGGGCAGTGATCGGCGTACAGCCACCCCTGTAAGACCCTCACGTATCTCGTTGTCTGCGCATTTCACGGTTACTCTTTGCCAGAGTTCTGCTCTGTCCAGGCTCACTGAGGAGGGAGGAACAGGTTACCGATCCCTGTGAACCTTTCCTTGGCAGGTGACTTCTAGAGACATATAGATGAAATAACATGCAAATTAGTATATTGTCACACACACACACACACACCAATGACGTGGAGACAGGAGCTGAAAACTGAAATCAAAGGCTTGAATCCCTGATCTACTGAACTCTATCTTCGCTCTACTCTCTCCTGTTGAGTTTTCGCCACATCGTGATTTACACCCAATGGTCACTTTAAAAATTCTCAAATGATGCTCTTTGGTCTTAAAACCCCTCCAGGGTCTCACAAAGTTACACAGCCTGTTGTTCTGGGGAGCAACTACTCTGCTCTTGAGGTCACACAGCGCCTGAGGTCAAACAGAATTCACTTCCTTTTAAGTGAACCTTTGATGGCATTTGCAAGTTTATTACTCATGGGAATAAATTACAGATAATAAAGATCTCTGGGATCCATGCTGAAATAAAAAGAAATTACTTGACAGACCAAACACAAGTTCGGGATTGTTCTGTAGCAGTTTTCTAATGTTAGGAACCTGCTCACCACACTCCCCATGCTTTGTCTACAACAGAGTCAGGGTTGTGTAATTGTCTGTACTGTTTGCACTGTCTCCTTTTGTATTTTCACCAGTAACTTGTGGCATGGCTGTGGGATTGTTTGAGGCTTGGCTCGTTATTTGACTCCCATCTGTGTTTAGCACCTGGAAATCGGGGCGACTGTTATAACTCTAGAGGAATCCATGGATTCTCCCAGCTCTTATTGTCCTTTCTGAGACGCGGGGTGCACACCCTCAGCTCAGGGGATGTGTGATTGCAGACACCCAAAATGTCAGTCGGACTCACATGAAACTCAATTCTTAACCCACGAAGAGATTTACTACCAATTAACAAAGGATAAAATGCTGAGAGCCCCTGAGTATCCAGGAGGTGCCAGGCCCATCAGACACAACTTGGAGACCCCGCGCAATGGGAAGTGGTTTGTTTCTCAGATGTGGGGCAGAACTGTCTGGCACCAGTCAGCACAGGGAAGGCTGCCCAGGGGATCCTCAGATTCCTGTGTCCCTTCCTTCATAGCCCTGCTCTGGCTTTAGAACTGTCATTTGGTAGCATGTCTGCAGTGTGTGGGGGTGTAGCTTCTAAGCAGAAGACCCACGCATCACGCTGCCATCACTAGTAGGGCAGTGATCGGCGTACAGCCACCTGTAAGACCCTCACGTATCTCGTTGTCTGCGCATTCCACGGTTACTCTTTGCCAGAGTTCTGCTCTGTCAGGCTCACTGAGGAGGAGGAACAGGTTACCGATCCCTGTGAACCTTTCCTTGTAGGTGACTTCTAGAGACATATAGATGAAATAACATGCAAAATTAGTATATTGTCACACACACACACACACACCCCAGATATGCGCATGCACAAACATAGGCTTCACGTGCT
>NW_024425564.1:8508260-8521912 GCF_017311325.1 Ursus maritimus
AATCTCTCCTAGGTCAGTCTCTTAAGCCTTTTGTGAGGATGGAGAGTAGAAGAAAATGTGTTTCCGTCAGCTTGCACTACTTTGAAGTGACAGGTGTATAACTGATTATTTCCAATGTGTTCTGAGATGTGTACAAACATACCCAAGTGTGTGGGGTAACAGTTGATTCCTTCAGGTCACATGGCAAAGGAAAGCTACTTACCAGGAGGTGTTGGGGTATCGGTTCTTGGGAGGCTCTTACCCACTAAGAGCTGAATGGAACAAGCTACACTCCTTTTGCTGTCATAACAGACACGCCTAAGTACAAGGTTTAGAGTTGCCATTCCTTCACTCTCTGGATTTCAATTTGCATCAGAAAGGGTGGGCTGTGCTTGTACATAGGATAATTCTAGAACACTCCCTTTCATTAACTCTGTGGAGAGATTAACAACAAAGATGTATTTATTTATTTTAGAGCAGGAGGGGCAGAGAAGGAGGGAGAGAGAAACTCCAGCAGTCTCCGCTGAGAGAGCGAGGCTCCACGAGGGTCCAGATGCAGAACCCTGAGAGCGGAGCCTGAGCCCAAACCAGGAGTCTGACTCTCAAACAACTGCACCACCCAGGCGCCCCTGGAGAGAGATTTTGTATTAAGTAGCAGGAATAATCTGACCTTAGGAGAGGACGATGAAGTAGGAACAAAAATTGAATGATATCTCTTGTATTTATTTTTCCCCAGTTATACTGTGATAGAACCGACATGTAACATGGAGCAAATCTTAGGACTAGGAGATGTGAACATGTGTATGCAACAAAATTGTTACCACGATGGTGTTGGCTAACACCTGCGTCTCATCACACGATGAGCCTTTCTTCTTTGTGGTGAGAAGTTTAAGATCTACCCTCAGTGACTTCCAGTCTGTGATACAGTCACAGGAACTGTAACTACCATGCTGTACGGTAGCTTCTCAGGACCTGCTCGTGTTGCACCTGGCAGCTGGTACCCTTTGCCCACATCTCCTGCTTCTCCCCTCCCAGCCCCTGGTCACCACCATTCTACTCTCTGTATCTGCAGGTTCACTTTTCTGGATCCCGCAGTTACGTCAGATCACACAGTCTTTGGTTTTTCTCTCCTGACTTGTGTCACTTAGAATTAGCTCTGCGAAATCTTACACATTGGTTATGAATGAGAATAAGTGAAAAAAATATTCACATATTGACAATATTTATTTCTTGTTAAAGATTTGTTTGTTTATTGTAGAGAGAGAGAGAACATGAGTGGGGAGACGCGCAGTGGGAGACAAAGAGGGGAAGCCGCCTCCCTGCTCTCAGGGTGCTCTATCCCTAAGCTGGGCTCCATCCCAAAACTCAGAGATCATGACCTGAGTGCAAGCCAAAAGTCTAAAGGTTAAGGGACTGGGAACCCACATATTTACATTTCAAATTAACTAACTGAATGGACTCTTACTTCTATATTTTTTTATGCAAATATTTGGAGGAATTGTGGTGAAAAAGTCTTCAGTGTCTTGTAAAACATGCAGGTCATTCACAGATGAGACCAAGCTGGTTGGGGAGGTCTAGGGAGGGTTTTGTCCTCTGTGAAATATGTGACATCACATAGGAGACAGATGAGGTCTCCTCTGGCTTTGTCCTCGATCTTCATTCTCCCTGAGGACTGTCATCTCTGGACCGCTCAGCGAGACGGCCTCATTAACAGTGTGGGGCGTCTGCTCCCCAGAGACGTCAGCCAGGGAAACACATCTGGTTCTCAGTGTCAGCCCAGCCACAGCCGAGGGTCACAGCACCCTCTCCTGTGCTCATGAGGGTCTCACTGTCACCAGGCAGGTCATTACATTCGGGAAACCATAGTGAGAGTTCGCTATTGCCTTCATCTCCTACGTCCAAGAGGCAACGTGCACATCTCTGTCCACCTGAAGACACGTGAAGTCATCGTGAGAAAGCATCCTTTTGCTTAGGAAAACTTCAGGGATAAGCCAGTGCTGGTGTAGCCAACCTTTGCATTTACTGCATACATCGGATTCTGCATGTCCCAGTGCCAGTCCCAGTACTGTGTGTAGGCAGTGACTTGGAAAGGACGTAGGGAACTAGCTAGAACCCGCGGAGAGAAGGTGGTCAAAGGAGTGAATGAAGCTTGAATTTGGTCTGTGTGTTGCTTTAGGAATTGGTAAGTTAGTTAATTTTCAGTTGTAATTTTTTTAAAACAAAGAGCTTTATTGGTTTGATTATATGGTCCACTGTCTAAGGAAGACTGTGGAAAAGTAGTCACAAATGTAAAATTAAATTTAGTTGTTCACATTATGGAGACTCCTACCAAATTCGTTCCCAGATATTTCATTGTACTGTAGTCCATTCCTTAGACCTGTGTATCCACCGCGTGGAATACTTTAAATACGCATCTATAGTGGTAAAAGAGTACGGCCTCGTAAGCTATAATTAGAGAGTATGCGTATGCGTACAATTACTGAGTATATGCTTCCCTGCTTTTCCCTTTGATTCCTTATTGTCTGTGAAATTGACAATATTTGTTCTCCTATGCAACTCATTGCCAGTATTAATAGTTTCTAGCAATTGCATTTCCCCCTTTAGATTTGCTAAAATATCTAAACATGTCTGGAGTTTAAAAATGCTGTATACGGGAGATTACTACAGGGAGTTGATTTGTGACTATTGTGTCGGTGCTTCTCTGTTTGGACACTGGGCTCCATCCTTGTCTCCTCGCCAGGGATCGGGAATGGACTCCTGCATGATGCTCCTTGGTGTCTGCTCAGACCCTCTTTCCCTGGCTGCCTGCTCACGTTCCTTGCCGATGTGTTATGATACAGGGCTGCAGGGTTCCAGCCATTCCCTTCTCAGAGATTGGCCGTCAGCTGAAGGGGAGCCACCACTGTGCCAGGGTCTCAGGAGACGGAGGTGAGGGGCAGCTCACAGCAGTGATGACAGCTGCGTGAGGGTAGACAAAAGCTGCCAATGCCAGGCGGACAAAAATCTGCTGCAATTCATGCTCCAGAGCTGGGCTGTCATACTGGGTATATAGCCACGGGAAGCCATTTACATTTAAATTAATTAGCATTAAATAAAATACAAATTCAGTTTTCAGGGGCGTTTTAATTCACATGTGGTGGCATGTGGATAGCGGCTCGACCATCGGACACGAGGGGCAGCGGGTTTTCCACCAGCACAGATGGCTGCTTGTGTGGGAGGAGTCCTGTCCCCTTCCTGGGGATCAGGCTGGGGCCATGTTCCCACTGGGCCCACATCCTTGTTAGCACGTTCTCTGCTCTGTTTTGTTCCCTCATCGCCCTTTATCACTAGCATTCCCTGAACAAACACATGCAGGGGAAATCCTGCTTGATCCTCTTCTCCCGTGGAACCTGCTGGAAAGCACTGTCCATGTTCGTGATTGCATTTCCCAGTGTGTGACAGCTGACATTCCCTCATCAGCTCCTCCTGCATTGTCCTCGGGGGCTGTTCCCTGGTAGATCTGGGTCAGCTCAGACCTAGGACTCGGTCATTATTAAAGCAATAGCGACTCATTTCTACCACTGCCAACACTCTTTCAGGATGTTCCAGGAACGTGGATGGGGCAGGTACATGTCAGTTATAGACGGTGATTGTTATATAGTTTAAGAAATATCCTCCAATACAGACACTTTCTTTGAGATCTTTGGTCTTTACAATGTGTGAGTTTTGCCCTAGTGAACATCTGGTTTCAAGATATCTGCTTTTCCACTTAAACTTTAGAGCGATACGCATCAGCATTGAACACTCCTGTTAATGGCTCTATCCAGCTTCCGTGTGCCGCTACTGAACATACAACCTCTTTCATTTGATGCACGCTTCTCTTAATTATTATTGTAGAATTGTATTTTTTATGAGATGTCGTTTCCTCTATATTGTTTTTAGGTGGTAATTATTACATAGAGGCATACATTGTTTTTGTTTTTGGCATCTATTTATTTTTATTTTTACCTAATAACACTTTTCCTTCTCAGTATATAACCTGTGTTTATTTAAGTATTTGTTGTTTTTATGCATAGTAATAATTTTTGTGTTGTTTTGTACTGAGTTTTCCTATAAGAAAATGCCCTCATGATAGTTACTAGGGACAGCGTTCTGTGCTCCTTAGCTAACATGTAGATGTGTTTACTATTTCCAACCAGAATTATTTACATGTTGTCTAAGAGGAATGCGATGTCTCTTACTGCTGTGTCATTGGATACCTACCTACGTATAGATGACGGTTCTTAGCCTATTTACGAGTCTTTAAATGTGGTAAGAAATTTGGATGAAAATGAAACTCTCATTTCACTTTAGTCCTAAACATAGCCTTTCTCCGGAAGATTGCTCTCTGTGGGGCACACGGATTGGAGAGGGATGGGTGCTGAGTAGGGAGGAGGAAGGGAACAAAGGGACCCAGATCCGCAGAGCGCCTGTTGCAATCAGGAGAACGCATTAGCCCGATCTTTCCCATACCCATTGTTACTAAAGTAGGATCATTTTCCTGGTTGTAATGTGGGAAAAAAAAGATGGTAGACTATGACCTGAGTATCGTAGTTCCCTCCCGGTGTGCTCTCCAGGAAGGCACTCGGAGCAGTTGTAACATGCAGAGACAGTCACATGTCACATTCTCTCCTAGTGGGCTTCGCCTTTGCCTGATATTTTATTTTTCCACTTAAAATCACATTCACTTTTATACCTGTCAGATAGAAGCCATTCAGCATTCTTTATACTTATGTATACACACACTCATACATTTATAATCCGTTAAAGCAGGAAATCATTTGTACAGGGTCAGCTCACCAGAGTTTTGTCTTCTCTTACCTGCCCTCTTAGTCCTTATCGATAGGATAATGCTAAAATATCTCATCATTTTTTCTAATGGTACATATGGTAGTGGTGTTTCCTTGGGTGCGTTAGCATTTCACTTGTCCTCCTTACTTTGGTGAGGAATTCCTTTATTAGACACCTTTAAAACGCCAGCAATTTATTTTAGGTAATTCATCTGTACTTGCGCATGTGTGCGTGAGACTGAACCGCGGTTTGTTTTTATTCTCTCTTCTGAGCAGGAGTGAGTCTGGCAGATTCCCTGTTGTTGCACATTTACACTGTCTCAGATTCCTTTATACCTCATGCCATTAAGACGTTTTTCATGCATAGATTTTTTTTTGTGTGGATACCACTGAATACATCTCCATAGGAAATCCAAGGAAGTACAAAATAGTGTGAAATGCTCTATCCTCTATTCTGATCTCATAAATATTTATTTTATGCCAGTTTTGTACCCATTTCTTTCACACACCAGTGGGTCTACCCTGAAACCTGATTCAGATTTTTCGTCTTAGAAGACCAAAACATGTACTGTATGCCTGACAATTTGAACATGCTAGAACTGAAATACTCGTTTTCTGATGCCTCTTTGAGGGGGATTGTGACTACACTTCTTCAGTTCTAAGCGTCTAGACGAATAGGGTCATCAGACTCCCTGAGAGCTGGCCACGTGCTTGGTTCAGCATCAGTAACTTCGCAAGAGAGCTTCCAGAGGGCAATGATTAAGCTAATGTTGACGGATATCTGAAATTATATAATACCAAAATATCTTTTCTGGGACTTTCTGTGTAGTACTTAAAGGTTTTCATTACAGGCTTTTACCTGTCATTGCTTTGAGTATCAATCTGTGTTTATCTGTATATATTCATCTATTTGACTATTTTATCATAGGTAGGGGTGTAAAGCATTGCACTTTGTACATAGATTACACAGTGTGGTAACTTTTTAAAATGTTTATTCTGATTAGAATATTGATGGTGAATAATCCTACTTTTTTCAGGAATTTTGAGTGTTCTGGTTAATAATTGTGAAACAGAAATCCATAGAAGGAAGAGGAAAGTCATGGCCGGTGGATTTGAGAGTTCTGATTCCACCTGTATATGCAAGGCTAAGGAATTTCAGAGTTCCTGATAAATTGATATGGTAATTTTAAGCATCTTCAGGCAAACTTAAACACTGTAATTGAATGGTGGTGTTCTCACGTTCTCTCTGATTGAGGTTTAGTTGTTTTACTAGTGTGAGGAAACACAAAATCCAAATTCGTAGCTTCCATAAATATAATAACTTACAGAGGTAATTCTTTTTTTAAAAATTTTTTATTATGTTATGTTAGTCACCATAGAGTACATCATTAGTTTTTGATGCAATGTTCCATGATTCATTATTTGCGTATAACACCCAGTGCACCATGCAATACGTGCCCTCCTTACTACCCATCACCAGCCTGTCCCAATCCCCCACCCCCGTCCCTCTGAAGCCCTCAGTTTGTTTCCCAGAGTCCATAGTCTCTCATGGTTCATCTCTTCCTCCCATTTCCCACCCCTCATTCTTCCCTTCCTTCTCCTAATGTTCTCCCTGCTATTCCTTATGTTCCACATGCAAGTGAAACCATATGATAATTGTCTTTCTCTGTTTGACTACTTCACTTAGCATAGTCCTCTCTAGTTCCATCATGTCCGTGCAAATGGTGGATATTCATCCTTTCTGATGGCTGAGTAATATTCCATTGTATATATGGACCACATCTTTATCCATTCATCTGTTGAAGGGCATCTCGGCTGCTTCCACAATTTAGCTATTGTGGACAATGCTGCAGTGAACATTGGGGTGTATATGGCCCTTCTCTTCACTAAGATTACAGAGGTAATTCTGACACAATGTTCACATGCAGACCAAAAGACCTTTCATCCCTATGACTGACGCCAACACAAAGTTCATTATTTCACTTTTCCTATATTACATATTAAGGATTTACTTTTTCTGATAATGCAGAACTAAATCGGTATAAGGTATGTCAGTTTCAATCATTTATTGAAAGAGAGTTATTTTTAATATCCATGGCTATGTCTATAACGTGATAGACTACCCCTGCCAATTATTTTTTAAAGATTTCTTTTAAAAGTTGCTAACGCTTGGTCCTGACAGGAAACATGTGCTAACAGAGGATGGAACAGAAAAATGGCAGTTCTTTCACTGGGTTTGTCCTGCTGGGTTTCTCGGACCGGCCTCAGCTGGAGCTCTCGTCCTCTTCGTGGTTCTTCTGATCTTCTATCTGTTCACTCTGCTGGGAAACACCACCATCATTGCCTTGTCCCACCTGGACCCCCATCTTCAGACTCCCATGTACTTTTCCTCTCCAACCAGGCTTTCTTGACCTGTGCTACTGACCAGCACTGTCCCGCAGCTCCTGGTTCATCTCAGGGAACAGACAAGTCTATCTCCTTTGGTGGCTGTGTGGCTCAGATGTTTGTTTCTCTAGGGTTGGGATGACAGAATGCATTCTCTTAGGGGTCATGGCATTTGACCGCTATGCTGCCATCTGCCGGCCCCTGCACTACAGTGGTCATGCACCCCGTCTCTGTGCCCTCATGGCTTCTGCATCGTGGGTCATTGGTTTTGCCAACTCCTTATTGCAGACTGTGCTCACCTTCCTTGTACACGTTGTGGGAGAAATAAAATTGATCACTTCCTTTGTGAGGTCCCCCACTGCTCAAGCTTGCCTGTGTTGACACGACTGCGAATGAGTCTGAGCTCTTTTTGTCAGTGTGATCATTCTCCTCATCCCTGTGGCCTTAATCACCTTCTCCTATGGTCGGATTGTCAGGGCAGTCTTAAGAATAAAGTCATCTGCAAGGCAGAGGAAAGCATTTGGCGTGTGGGTCCCACATCACGATGGTCTCCCTGTTCTATGGCACGGCCATCTACGCTTACCTCCAGCCCAGCAACAACTACTCCCAGGATCAGGGCAAGTTCGTTTCTCTGTTCTACACCATCGTCACCCCCATGGTCAACCCCAAGATTATATATACTGCGGAACAAGGATGTGAGGAGCAATGAAGAAGGTGCTTTGCAGGAGCCATGACTCCAGATGACTGGGAGGAAGACCCTTTGATGGAAGACGTTGAAAATCAGAGTGATTAATGTGTTTGTGACCTACCTGGGTCATCAAAAATTTCCCTGATAAGTCTCAAGGGAATTTACTTCTACCTCATTCTTTTATGCAAGTAATTCCCAAAATCTAAGTTCATGGATTCATGTAACTCCGGAGAGGCTGATTTTGTAATCTTAGCTCATATGCATATATATATATTTTTAAGGATCTATGATCTAATTTGAGAGAAGAGCATAACTAGGAGGAGGCTAGGCAGACGGAGAAAAATGTCAAGCAGACTGTACCCTGAGTGCAGAGCCTGATGCCGGGATGGATCCCATGACCTGAGATCACGCCTGAGCTGAAATCAGGACTCAGGCGGCGAGCAACTGCAGCAACCAGGCTTCCTGAGCATCTGCATCTTGTTTCAGTATTTTATTTTTATTTTATTATTTTGTTAATAATTTTATTTTGTTATATTAGTCACCATACAGTACATCTCCAGTTTTTGAGGCAATGTTCCATGATTTTTAGTATTTTAGAAACGCTGCACAGGTTTTCTTATTTCACTCTCATTTGGGAATACCGTTCATTTCTAAGTGCAAAAGACATTTATGCACGTAATATGATGCGAGCAAATAAACTACGAACCACTACCGCACTGTAAGAAAATACGAACATTTTAATTTTGTACCAATTGCTGAAGAATGTCACTTATTCTTGCATTTTAATCGAGCTCTACACTTATTCTTGCGTTTTTGATCTGGCTCTACACTTATTCTTGCGTTCTGATCATGGCTCTATTGCAAGGTCCATGGGTGACTAAGCGCAGCTTTTCACAGAATTAGGTGGGCGTCTACGGGAAAGCGAACTGTTAGGTCAGAGAAACCTTGCTAACATCGGCGCCGGTAAAGCCACTCAGATGCCAGCCAGGTGCAGTGTGATGTCCCGTGTGTCCGTGGTCGGAGGCAGCCTATCCGCAGCGTTCGCGTCACATGGGGGCGGGAGGCGGGGCCTTGCAGCCAGTCACGGGGAGCGCCAGCGCTAACACACCAGGCAGCCTCGCCCACTTCTGTGCTCAGTCGGAGCGCCGCGTGAGGTCTGCACGCGTCACGCAGCTTGTGAGCCAGTGCCGCATCCAGAATGGCTTTAGGACATGATCACATCGACACAGCACAGAACTCAGTTCCCACTTAATATTCTGCGTGTTCTATCCACAGTCGTGCAGTAAAAGCTTCAAAGGGTAAAACATTTAGATCTTCTCTTGATACCATTTTATAAGTTCTTTGATCCAGGCATCAGCTGATCAATGCTTTGTAACTCACATCCGAAGAAAGGCCCCAAACAATTTGGATGCAGGGACATAGGAAAATAAGAGAGATGACCTCTCTTTCCCAGGAAATCCCATGTTCCGTGGAGCTTACTCGGATTCACCGGGCGGAAAAAAAATAAAGAATTGTTTATTAACTACTAAACATCCCCATGTGTCTATTTTTTTTTTATTAATAATGATTTTTTATTATATTATGTTAGTCACCATACAGTACATCCCCGGTTTTCGATGTAAGGCTCGATGATTCATTAGTTGTGTATAACACCCAGTGCACCATGCAATATTTGCCCTCCACCACTACCCATCACCGGTCTATCCCATTCCCCCCCCCCTCCCCCTCCTGAAGTCCTCAGTTTGTTTCTCATAGTCCATAGTCTCTCATGTTTCATTCCCCCTTCTGATTACCCCCCCTTTCTTTATCCCTTTCTTCCCCTACTGATCATTCTAGATCTTATGTTCCATAGATGAGAGAAATCATATGATAGTTGTCTTTCTCTGCTTGACTTATTTCACTAAGCATTATCTCCTCCAGTGCCGTCCATGTTGTAGCAAATGTTGAGAACTCATTCTTTCTGATTGCTGAGTAATATTCCATTGTATATATGGACCACAACTTCTTAATCCAGTCATCTGTTGCAGGGCATCTCGGCTCCTTCCACGATTTAGCTATTGTGGACATTGCTGCTATGTGAACATTGGTGCATATGGCCTTCTCTTCACTACGTCTGTATCTTTGGGGTAAACACCCAGTAGTGCAATGGCTGAATCATAGGGTAGCTCAATTTTTAACTTTTAAGGGACCTCCCACCACGGTTTTCAGAGTAGCTGTACCAACTTGCATTCCCACCAACAATGTAGGAGGGATCCCTTTCTCCACATCCTCTCCAACAATTGTTGTTTCTTGCCTTGTCTATTTTGCCATTCTAACATGGCGTAGGTGGTATCTCAGTTGTGGTTTTGATTTGAATTTCTGATGGCTAATGATTTTGAACATTTTTCATGTGTCTGTTAATTTGTATGTCTTCATTGGAGAAAGTGTCTGTTCATATCTTCTGCCCATTTTTTGATTTGTTTATTTGTTTCGTCGTTATTGAGTTTGAGAAGTTCTTTGTAGATCTTGGATACCAGTCCTTTTATCTGTAGTGTCATTTGCAAATATATTCTCCCCATTCGTGGGCTGCCTCTTATTTTTCTGACTGTTTCCTTGGATGTGCAGAAACTTTTAATCTTGATGAAGTCCCATAAATTCTATTTTATCTTTTGTTTCTACTCTTGCCTTTGGGGATAAACTCCCCATGTGTCTAAGCATTATAAATTACCATCTCATTCAAAATTAACTGTCATACAGCTCTGAATTCTGCAGAGAAGCCCATGCGGTAAGTGTATCTGTGTCTGGGACTGGACACGTCCAGCGTACACAGGGGTTGCTGTTCCCTATCCGACAGTGACCAGCTCCTCCACGGGGTCTTGCACCCCTGAGCGAGTCGTGCTCCATGACAAGGTGACCTTGTCCAGAGAGCGGCGGAGGCTGGAAAGCGACAGCGAGATATGCATGGTCAGGGGTCTGTCTGGATCGCTAACAGCATCACAATATTCCACGGAATCCACCCGGGGTTTCTTATTGACAGCGCAGTGATGCTGCATGTGTGCCAAGCGGAAAAGCAGGTTTTGTGATACTGTTGTTCCCTGATGGTGACAATTTCCCTCTCCTCATTATGTTTCAACCACGTCCTGACCGTTATATCCAAATGGTTACTTTATAAATCCCTCAAATGATCTCTTTGGTGCAAAACCCCTCAGGGTCTCTACGAGAGTTACACAGCCTGTTGTTCTGGGGACAGCTTCTCCTACTTGGTCACACAGCGCCCTGGGGTCTAAACATTTATTTCTTTTTAAGTGAATGTTTGGCATTTGCATGTTGATGACTCATGGGAATAAATTATAGAGAACAAGGTCTCTGGCATCCACGCTAAAACAAAGAAATTACTTGACAGATAACCTAAGTTCAGGATTGTTTTGTAGCAGTTTTCTAACGTTGAGGAACCCTGCTCCCACCTCTCCATGCTTTGTCTACAACAGAGTCCAGGGCTGTGTAATTGTCACCAATATATTTGGACTGTCTCCTTCTGAATTTTCACCAATAACTGAAATACCTGTGGGATTGTACCCAAAGGCTTGGCTACGTGGCAGATTTGACTCCATCTGTGTTTAGCACCTGGAGCTCAGGCGACTGTTATGCTCTAGAGGAATCCATGGATTCTCCCAGCTCTTGTCCTTTGTGTAGAGCGCGGGTGCACCCTCAGCTCAGGGGAGATGCGTGATTGCAGACACCCAAAATCAGTCGGACTCACATGAAACTCAATTCTTAACCCTAGAAGATTTACTACCCGATTAACTTAAGGATACAAAAATGCTGAAGGCATTGGGGTATCCAGGAGTCGCCAAGGCCCATCAGACACAGCTTGGGAGACCCGCACCGCAATGGGGGAAGTGGTTTTGTTTCTCGAGTGTGGAGGCGGGAACTTGTCTGGCTTCCAGTCAGCTGAAGGGAAGGCTGGGGGAGCCTCAGATTCTGTGCCCTTCGTCACACGACCCTGCTCTGGCGTTAGGACTGTCATTTGGTAGCATGTCTGCAGTGTGTGGGGTGTAGCTTCCAAACAGACCCGCATCACGCTGCCCATCACTAGTAGGGCTCAGTGATACGATGCAAGCCTCCTGTGAACCCTCACGTATCTGGATTGTCGCATTTCACGGTTATTCTTTGCCAGAGTTCTGCTTCTGTCCAGGCTCACTGAGGAGGGAGGAACAGGTTACAGATCCTTGTGAACCTTTCCCTGGCAGGTGACTTCTTTTCAGATGCTTGTTTTATGTAGCAGATGAGGACTTCTTTCATCGTCATGATATTGTAGGCGTGTTTCAGACCTGGTCGTGCAGCTCTCGGACTCCACTGTTGTATGGATGTGGTTTTGCCGAGAGGTGGAGCTCCGTGTAAATGTGCAGAAATGAGAGAGGATGAATGACTGCTGCTCAGAGGGGTCAGGGGATGTGGTCCCTGAGATGGCCTTAGGGTCCGAGACACTTCTTGGGGAGGAACATTCCTTTGCCCCGGGTTCTTCCAGCTGTTTTGGAATTAATAAGAGCAGAGATTGCACAGAAAAGACCGAAGCTTTATTACCTGCTGGTGGAGCCAATAATGAAATGAGACAAAAGAAATGACCAAGGCGGGGCAGTTTTTACGCCTTTCATACAGGGCAAGAAATGTGTGAGGAATTGACGGGATAAAGAAAACAGGTGTCTGGGGAGCTTTTATTTGCCAGGAAGGAATTCTAGAGATTTGGACTGGTAGATAGTTCATAAAAAGTAGCAAGACTTATTTCTACAGCTTTCCCAACTCTCATGTCCATACCTGGGTGAGTAAGGATGTCTTTTACTTCTTAGTCCTGGGAGGGCCTTGAATAGGGGAGATTGACTCCCTGCTTTCAGGGGGACAGAGGAGGAGTGATGTCCGCATGACTGTTTCCCAAGTAGCTTCCATTCAGGTAATCTTCATGCCTTTGAGGCCCATTTTTGGGATATTTGCCCTGGGCCTCCTACACCTGATCCTTTTTAAAATTTGTATCATTGGTTTACACTGATGGGTGGATTTATTTACCATTCTGAACTGATTGAAATCTGTGTGAGGTCTTTAGGAAGTCAAAGTTCTGATTAGGCAACCGTTTATTTATTTATTTTTAAAAATATTTTTAAATTATATTATGTTAGTCACCATACAGTACATCCCTGGTTTCTGATGTAAAGTTCGATGATTCATTAGTTGTGTATAACACCCAGTGCACCATACAATATGTGCCCTCCTTAACACCCATCACCGGGCTATCCCATTCCCCACCCCCCTCCCCTCTGAAGCCCTCAGTTTGTTTCTCAAGTCCATAGTCTCTGCATGCTTCATTCCCCTTTCTGATTACCCCCCCTTTCTTTATCCCTTTCTTCTCCTACGATCTTCCTAGTTCTTATGTTCCATAGATGAGGAGAAACCATATGATATTGTCTTTCTCTGCTTGACTTATTTCACTTAGCATTATCTCCTCCAGTGCCGTCCATGTTGCAGCAAATGTTGAGAAATCATTCTTTTTGATAGCTGAGAGTAATATCCTTTGTGTATATGGACCACAACTTCTTAAATCAGTCATCGTTGGAGGGCATCTCGGCTCCTTCCATGATTTACTTATTTGGACAGTGCGCTTATGAACATTGGGGTGCATATGGCCTTCTCTTCACTACATCTGTATTTTTGGAGATTAAATACCCACTAGTGCAATGGCTGATCATAGGGGTACTAAATTTTTAACTTTTTTAGGGACCTCCACACTGTTTTCCAGAGTGGTTGTACCAGCTTTGCATTCC
>NW_024425564.1:8521937-8608966 GCF_017311325.1 Ursus maritimus
CCCGTCCCTCTGAAGCCCTCAGTTTGTTTCCCAGAGTCCATAGTCTCTCATGGTTCATCTCTTCCTCCCATTTCCCACCCCTCACTCTTCCCTTCCTTCTCCTAATGTTCTCCCTGCTATTCCTTATGTTCCACATGCAAGTGAAACCATATGATAATTGTATTTCTCTGTTTGACTTACTTCACTTAGCATAGTCCTCTCTAGTTCCATCATGTCCGTGCAAATGGTGGATATTCATCCTTTCCGATGGCTGAGTAATATTCCATTGTATATATGGACCACATCTTCTTTATCCATTCATCTGTTGAAGGGCATCTCGGCTGCTTCCACAATTTAGCTATTGTGGACAATGCTGCAGTGAACATTGGGGTGTATATGGCCCTTCTCTTCACTAAGATTACAGAGGTAATTCTGACACAATGTTCACATGCAGACCAAAAGACCTTTCATCCCTATGACTGACGCCAACACAAAGTTCATTATTTCACTTTTCCTATATTACATATTAAGGATTTACTTTTTCTGATAATGCAGAACTAAATCGGTATAAGGTATGTCAGTTTCAATCATTTATTGAAAGAGTTATTTTTAATATGCCATGGCCATGTCTATAACGTGATAGACTACCCCTGCCAATTATTTTTTTAAAGATTTCTTTTAAAAGTTGCTAAACGCTTGGTCCTGACAGGAAACATGTGCTAACAGAGGATGGAACAGAAAAATGGCAGTTCTTTCACTGGGTTTGTCCTGCTGGGTTTCTCGGACCGGCCTCAGCTGGAGCTCGTCCTCTTCGTGGTTCTTCTGATCTTCTATCTGTTCACTCTGCTGGGAAACACCACCATCATTGCCTTGTCCCACCTGGACCCCCATCTTCAGACTCCCATGTACTTTTTCCTCTCCAACCTGAGCTTTCTTGACCTGTGCTACACGACCAGCACTGTCCCGCAGCTCCTGGTTCATCTCAGGGGAACAGACAAGTCTATCTCCTTTGGTGGCTGTGTGGCTCAGATGTTTGTTTCTCTAGGGTTGGGATCGACAGAATGCATTCTCTTAGGGGTCATGGCATTTGACCGCTATGCTGCCATCTGCCGGCCCCTGCACTACACAGTGGTCATGCACCCCCGTCTCTGTGCCCTCATGGCTTCTGCATCGTGGGTCATTGGTTTTGCCAACTCCTTATTGCAGACTGTGCTCACCTTCCTTGTACCACGTTGTGGGAGAAATAAAATTGATCACTTCCTTTGTGAGGTCCCCCCACTGCTCAAGCTTGCCTGTGTTGACACGACTGCGAATGAGTCTGAGCTCTTTTTTGTCAGTGTGATCATTCTCCTCATCCCTGTGGCCTTAATCACCTTCTCCTATGGTCGGATTGTCAGGGCAGTCTTAAGAATAAAGTCATCTGCAAGGCAGAGGAAAGCATTTGGGACGTGTGGGTCCCACATCACGGTGGTCTCCCTGTTCTATGGCACGGCCATCTACGCTTACCTCCAGCCCAGCAACAACTACTCCCAGGATCAGGGCAAGTTCGTTTCTCTGTTCTACACCATCGTCACCCCCATGGTCAACCCCGTTATATATACACTGCGGAACAAGGATGTGACGGGAGCAATGAAGAAGGTGCTTTGCAGGAGCCATGACTCCAGATGACTGGGAGGGAAGACCCTTTGATGGAAGACGTTGAAAATCAGAGTGATTAATGTGTTTGTGACCTACCTGGGTCATCCAAAATTTCCCCTGATAAGTCTCAAGGGAATTTACTTACCTCATTCTTTTATGCAAGTAATTCCCAAAATCTAAGTTCATGGATTCATGTAGCCTCCGGAGAGGCTGATTTTGTAATCTTAGCTCATATGCATATATATATATTTTTAAGGATCTATGATCTAATTTGAGAGAGAGCATAACTAGGAGGAGGCTAGGCAGACGGAGAAAGAATGTCAAGCAGACTGTACCCTGAGTGCAGAGCCTGATGCCAGGATGGATCCCATGACCCTGAGATCACGACCTGAGCTGAAATCAGGACTCAGACGCTTGAGCAACTGCAGCAACCAGGCTTCCTGAGCATCTGCATCTTGTTTCAGTATTTTATTTTATTTTATTATTTTGTTAATAATTTTTATTTATTTATTTGGAGAGAGAGAGAGAACAAGCATGCAAGCTGGGGGAGGGGCAGAGGGAAAGGGAGAGAATCCTCAGACTCCCTGCTGAGTGCAGAGCCCACAAGAGTCAGTCCCACAGGGCTGTCAGGTCATGGGATCATGACTTGAGCGGAAATCAGGAGTTGGCCACCCAACTGACTGAGACACCCAGGCACCCCAGAAAGTTTCAGTATTTTAATGGGAAAATATATTTGAATCATTTATTTAAAAAGATTCAAAATCCACATTGCATTAATGTTAAGTAGTCTTTGTTTTACTTTATGAAAAGTGTTAACTTTTTAAAAAATTATTTTTGTGACAAAAATTTAAATGTTCACCAAAGCATTTATTTCAGAAGAAATTTCCCTTTAGGTCCTCTGAGCTTTATAATCATGTAGAAATTGTGGCTCTCTGTGATCGCTCGATGAAGGAAGCTATAAAGCAGTAGAAAACAACTGTCTGTGGTGCTTCATTTTAAGTAATGGAAAAGCATTTTAGGGGCGCCTTGGTGGCTCAGTTGGTTAAGCGTCTGCCTTTAGCTTAGGTCATGATCCCGGGGTCTTGGGATCGAGTCCCGCATCGGGCTCTCTTCTCGGTGGGGAACCTGCTTCTCCCTCTCCCTCTGTCCTCTTGCTCCTGCTATCTCTCTATCTCAAATAAATAAATAAAATCTTTTAAAAAAAGTATTTTTAAAAAAATACAGTAATGAATTTGAGTAGCTCCTCTGTATGTTAGCGTTAAATATATGTATAGTATAAAATATGTCTTTTACATGTTGCGTATTAATTGGGTAGGTTGATATTTTGAATAAATTAAGAGGAAGAAAAAAATCAAGAATTTAATGAATGTTTAAGAATTATCTATTTTTAAAATACAAAACATACATATTTTAGTTCAAACTGGAACTTCTACATTTTTTTGTGAAAGAAGTATTCCCTCCAAAGAATTAATATAGGCATAGCATATTGACACCCGAAAGAAGTTGAATTACTTTCGTAATCCAAGAGTAAAAGCTTGGCTAGAATAAGAAGTAAGATCTCTAGGTGTGCAAGCAAAGGGAACTTGGAGAGGCTGGACTGGGGAGGTGAGGAAGGGAGACCAGCAGGTAAAACTAGTGTTGCCGCAGCAAGGATTCTGAACTTAATCCTGAGAATAACAGGAAAGTAAATTGAAGGGGTTTCAGCAAAGATGAAATAATCAGATTAAAAATATAAAAATATCTCTGTAGTTGGTGAGTGGTGAACAGCATTGAAAGGGAAAACTGTTGGTACTCTCCTCCAATAACCTGAGTGAGGGGGGTGTGTTTGGACTCAGGTGGCTGAGAAGGAGAAAAGTAAACATAGATTAGAAACTTCCTATACAGTGAAATGAACAGGACCTGGTAATGGATTGGAAATAGGGGAAGATGAAGAAGGATTAGTAAGGGAAGTCTAAATTTTTGGCTTATACAAACTGGAAGGCTAAGGGTGACTTTGATTAATGGGAAAAAAAAAATGGAGGAAAACCAGTTAACCTTCAGTAGAGTAAGAAATGGAAGAGCCTTCCCTGAACTCCCTGAAGCAGCAAAATTCATGCTTTCTATTTCCACATAAACACAAACACACATAGCAACTCTTTTCATTTCCAACAGGCTTGAGGATTCCACATGAATAAAATGAGGTTAATTTGTTAAGGCCCAATGGACATGCATGAACATAATTGCATGCATATGCATTTTGGCAGTTGTAAGCTCTTTTAACTGAATGGTTCAGTTGGTTTCCTCTAGATTCATTAATTATCTTCTATGTTCTAGTTCCCTCTAGGTTCATTAATTGAGTATCTTCTATATTCTAGTCACTGTGAAGACAAAGATAAATAAAGAGCAATTTGCAGAAGCTTATAGACTGGTGGTAGAAACAGATATATTAAAATTACTACATGATGTCATAAATCCAGAATAAAATAATTAACCCCCAGAGCATGGGGCCATGGATAAAAAAGGAACGAACTGACCAGGAAACTCTGTTCATATCTTCTGCCCATTTTTTGATTTGTTTATTTGTTTCTCGTGTATTGAGTTTGAGAAGTTCTTTGTAGATCTTGGATACCAGTCCTTTATCTGTAGTGTCATTTGCAAATATATTCTCCCATTCCGTGGGCTGCCTCTTAGTTTTTCTGACTGTTTCCTTGGATGTGCAGAAACTTTTAATCTTGATGAAGTCCCATAAATTCATTTTATCTTTTGTTTCTCTTGCCTTTGGGGATGTATCACGAAAAAGGTTGCTTTGGCCGATGTCGTAGAGGTTGCTGCCTATGTTCTCCTCTAGAATTTTGATGGATTCCTGTCTCACATCGAGGTCTTTCATCCATTTGGAGTTTATTTTTGTGTATGGTGTGAGATAGTGGTCAAGTTTCATTCGTTCCCTATCCGACAGTGACCAGCTCCTCCAGGGTCTTGCACCCCCTGAGCTGGTCGTGCTCATGACAAGTGACCTTGTCCAGAGACAGCGCTTGGAGGCTGGAAACGACAGCCGGGGGAGAGTATGCACATGGTCAGGGTCTGTCTGGATCGCTAACAGCATCACAATATTCCCACCGGAATCCACCCCCGGGGTTTCTCTTGACAGCGCAGTGATGCTGCATGTGTGCCAGCGGAAAAGCAGTTTTGTGATACTGTTTATCCCTGATGGTGACAGATTTCCCTCTCCTCATTATGTTTCAACCACGTCCTGACCGTTATATCCAAATGGTTACTTTAAAATCCCTCAAATGATCTCTCTTTGGTGCAAAACCCCTCAGGGTCTCACGAAGTTACACAGCCTGTTGTTCTGGGGGAGCAACTTCTCTGCTCTTGAGGTCACACAGCGCCCTGGGGTCAAACATTTATTTTCTTTAAGTGAATGTTTGGCATTTGCATGTTTATGACTCATGGGAATAAATTATAGAGAACAAGGTCTCTGGCATCCACGCTAAAACAAAAAAGAAATTACTTGACAGACCAAACACAAGTTCAGGATTGTTTTGTAGCAGTTTTCTAACGTTAGGAACCTGCTCCCCACACTCTCCATGCTTTGTCTACAACAGAGTCCAGGGCTGTGTAATTGTCACCAATATATTTGGACTGTCTCCTTCTGAATTTTCACCAATAACTGGCATGCCTGTGGGATTGTACCCAAGGCTTGGCTACGTTATTTGACTCCATCTGTGTTTAGCACCTGGAGCTCAGGACGACTGTTATGCTCTAGAGGAATCCATGGATTCTCCCAGCTCTTGTCCTTTGTGAGGAACGCGGGGTGCACACCCTCAGCTCAGGGGATGCGTGATTGCAGACACCCAAAATGTCAGTCGGACTCACATGAAACTCAATTCTTAACCCACAGAAGATTTACTACCGATTAACTAAGGATACAAAATGCTGAGAGCACTTGGGTATCCAGGAGTCGCCAGGCCCATCAGACACAGCTTCGGAGACCCCGCACCGCAATGGGAAGTGGTTTGTTTCTCAGATGTGGGGCAGAACTTGTCTGGCACCAGTCAGCACAGGGAAGGCTGGGGGAGCCTCAGATTCTGTGTCCCTTCCGTCACGGCCCTGCTCTGGCGTTAGGACTGTCATTTGGTAGCATGTCTGCAGTGTGTGGGGTGTAGCTTCTAAACAGACCCCACGCATCACGCTGCCATCACTAGTAGGGCAGTGATCGGCGTACAGCCACTCCTGTAAGACCCTCACGTATCTCGTTGTCTGCGCATTTCACGGTTATTCTTTGCCAGAGTTCTGCTCTGTCCAGGCTCACTGAGGAGGGAGGAACAGGTTACAGATCCTTGTGAACCTTTCCCTGGCAGGTGACTTCTTTTCAGATGCTTGTTTTGTAATGCAGATGAGGACTTCTTTCATCGTCATGATATTGTAGCGTGTTTCAGACCTGGTCGTGCAGACTCTGGGAACCACTGTGTATGGATGTGGTTTGCCGAGAAGGTGGGCTCCGTGTAAATGCAGAAATGAGAGGATGAATGACTGCTGCTCAGAGGGGTCAGGGGATGTGGTCCCTGAGATGGCCTTAGGGTCGAGACACTTGCTTTGGGGAGGGAAACATTTCCTTTGCCCCCCAGGGTTCTTCCAGCTGTTTTGGAATTAATAAGAGCAGAGTTAACAAGAGAAAAGACCCGAAGCTTTATTACCTGCTGGTGGAGCCCAATAATGAAATTGAGACCCAAAGAAATGACCAAGGCGGGCAGTTTTTACGCCTTTCATACAGAGACAAGAAATGTGTGAGGAATTGACAGGATAAAGAAAACAGGTGTCTGGGAGCTTTATTTAGGAAGGAATTCTAATTGGAATTTGGACTGAGGTAGTGGATTCATAAAAAAGTAGCAAGACTTATTTCTACAGCTTTCCCAACTCTCATGTCCATACCTGGGTGATAAGGATGTCTTTTACTTCTTAGTCCTGGGAGGGCCTTGAATAGGGGAGATTTGACTCCTGCTTTCAGGGGGACAGAGGAGGATGTGATGTCCTTGCACTTGCTGTTTCCCAAGTAGCTTCCATTCAGAGTAATCACTATGCCTTTGAGGCCCATTTTGGGATATGCCCTGGGCCTCTACACCTGATCCTTTTTAAAAATTTAATTCCATTGGTTTACACTGATGGGTGGATTTATTTTACCCATTCTGAACTGATTGAAATCTGTGAGGTCTTTAGGAAGTGTAAGTTCTGATTAGGCAACCGTTTATTTATTTATTTTTTAAAAATATTTTTAAATTATATTATGTTAGTCACCATACAGTACATCCCTGGTTTCTGATGTAAAGTTCGATGATTCATTAGTTGTGTATAACACCCAGTGCACCATGCAATATGTGCCCTCCTTAATACCCATCACCGGGCTATCCCATTCCCCCACCCCCCTCCCCTCTGAAGCCCTCAGTTTGTTTCTCAGAGTCCATAGTCTCTCATGCTTCATTCCCCTTTCTGATTACCCCCCTTTCTTTATCCCTTTCTTCTCCTACCGATCTTC
The DNA here is from genome assembly GCF_017311325.1 of Ursus maritimus. NCBI lineage: Eukaryota > Metazoa > Chordata > Mammalia > Carnivora > Ursidae > Ursus > Ursus maritimus. The sequence continues at coordinate 8,529,067 of NW_024425564.1, forward strand.
CTAGTTCTTATGTTCCATAGATGAGAGAAACCATATGATAATTGTCTTTCTCTGCTTGACTTATTTCACTTAGCATTATCTCCTCCAGTGCCGTCCATGTTGCAGCAAATGTTGAGAAATCATTCTTTTTGATAGCTGAGTAATATTCCTTTGTGTATATGGACCACAACTTCTTAATCCAGTCATCTGTTGAAGGGCATCTCGGCTCCTTCCATGATTTAGCTATTGTGGACAGTGCTGCTATGAACATTGGGGTGCATATGGCCCTTCTCTTCACTACATCTGTATTTTTGGGGTAAATACCCACTAGTGCAATGGCTGGATCATAGGGTAGCTCAATTTTTAACTTTTTAAGGGACCTCCACACTGTTTTCCAGAGTGGCTGTACCAACTTGCATTCCCACCAACAATGTAGGAGGGATCCCCTTTCTCCACATCCTCTCCAACAATTGTTGTCTCTTGCCTTGTCAATTTTTGCCATTCTAACTGGCATAAGGTGGTATCTCAGTGTGGTTTTGATTTGAATTTCCTTGATGGCTAATGATTTTGAACATTGTTTCATGTGTCTGTTAGCCATTTGTATGTCTTCATTGGAAAAGTGTCTGCTCATATCTTCTGCCCATTTTTTGATTTGTTTATTTGTTTCTCGTGTATTGAGTTTGAGAAGTTCTTTGTAGATCTTGGATACCAGTCCTTTATCTGTAGTGTCATTTGCAAATATATTCTCCCATTCCATGGGCTGCCTCTTAGTTTTTCTGACTGTTTCCTTGGCTGTGCAGAAACTTTTAATCTTGATGAAGTCCCATAAATTCATTTTATCTTTTGTTTCTCTTGCCTTTGGGGATGTGTCATGAAAAAGGTTGCTTTGGCCGATGTCGTAGAGGTTGCTGCCTATGTTCTCCTCTAGAATTTTGATGGATTCCTGTCTCACATCGAGGTCTTTCATCCATTTTCTGGGTTCTCTATTCTGTTCCATTGGTCTATGTGTCTGTTTTTGTGCCAGTACCATGCTGTCTTTGTGATCACAGCTTTGTAGTACAGCTCGAAATCGGCAACGTGATGCCCCCAGCTTTGTTTTTCCTTTTCTGGTTCCATACCAATTTAAGGGCTATTTGTTCCAGTTCTTTGAAAAATGTCATTGGTATTTTGATCGGGATGGCATTGAAAGTGTAGATTGCTCTGGGTAGCATAGACATTTTAACTATGTTTATTCCTCCAATCCATGAGCATGGAATATTTTTCCATCTTTTTGTGTCTTCTTCAATGTCTTTCAAGAGTGATTTGTAGTTACTAGAATATAGGTCCTTTACGTCTCTGGTTAAGTTAACTCCAAGGTAATGTATGGTTTTTAGTGCAATTGTAAATGGGATGGATTCCCTAATTTCTCTTTCTTCAGTCTCGTTATTCGTGTATAGAAATGCAACTGATTTCTGAGCATTGATTTTGTATCCCGCCACATTACTGAATTGCTCTATGACTTCTAATACTTTGGGAGTGGATTCTTTTGGGTTTTCCATATAGAGTATCATGTCATCTGCGAAGAGAGACATTTTGACTTCTTCTCTGCCAATTTGGATACCTTTTATCCCTTTTTGTTGTCTGATTAGGCAACCATTTCTAAGGTAGTTTTAACCTCTTTTGAGAGTGAAGTTGTTCAGTTGTACCTGTGTCTTTAGTCTCAGTGAAGCATCTGGGACATTTCTAATGCCTGGGTCATTTGCGAGCCTCATGATCAATGGGAAGTCATGGTCAGTTGGCAAAGCCTTTCTTAGGAGCTCCTGCCACCCCCCCCCCATGCCCCATCCCAATTCTGCAGTATCAGGTCAGAATGAGTGCTTTCCTCATATTTTTAAGTCCCCATTCAAGCATTTGGAAACATGGAAATAGTTTTGCAAGATTCTTTTGGGAAAGGTTCTTCATTAATTTATCTGTGGAAATTAGAACTCTGTTTCAATGTATTTACAGGAAGCCTCTTGGCTAATAGTGTGTCATTTTTATCATGAACTCAGGTCTCACACCCTTCTTGAAAAATCCCACCTGTCCTTCCCAAAGAACGTTCCTCCTCATGTTGCACCACAACATGTCACATTTAAGTTTGTATTTAGTTGATTAATATATTATTATACATACACAGATACGGACATGCATGGAGCATGTACTCCACATGCAATCTCTTTTACATCAATATCTTAATCCCTCTGTGAAGGTCAGTAGTGGAAGAAAACATGTTTCCTGTAGCTTGTACTACTTCAAAGTGCCGCGGTAATAGATGGTGTACTTCCAATAGTTTCTGAAGTACGTACAAATATACCCAAGTGTATGTGGTAACAGTTTATTCCTGCACATCACATTGAATGGAAAAAACCACTTACCTGAAGTTGGTGAGAGTATCTTCTGTTGGTAGAATCTTGTACCACTCAAGAGCTCCATGGAACCAACTATACCCCTTTTGCTGTCATAATAGAAACACATAAGTTAAAAACCATAGAAGTGCCATTCTTTCAGTTTCTGCATTGAAATTTGGATCACAGAGAGTGCACTGTGTTAGTCGATAGGATAATGCTAGAACACCCTCATTTGGTAACTGTCAACACGTCCAATATCAAGAATCATTTTCCCTATGTTGTCTTCTAGGAGTTTTACAGTTTCAAGTCTATGTTTACATCTTATTCCATTTCAAGTTAATTTTTGTGAGTCGTGTAATATAAAGCTCCAATCTCATTTCTCTGCATGTAGTTATCCAGTTTTCCCAGGACCGTTTATTAAGGGAACTACGTTTCCCCATGAATATTCTTGACTCTCTGGTCAAATGTTAGTTGTGTGTATATGGGTGGGTTTATTTCTCGACTCTTCATTCAGTTCCTTTGGTGTTTGTGTCTATTTCTTCAGTCAGTACCATAATGTTTTGATTACTAGAGTTTTGTAATATGGTTTGAATCAGGAAGTGGGATGCCTCCTGCTTTCTTCTTCTGATATTGTGGTGTTTTTGGTAATTGGGAACTTTTGTGGTTCCATACAGATTTTAGGATTATATTTCTCTATCTTTGAAAAAGGCCACTCAAATATTGACAGGGATTTCATTGAATCTATAATGGTTTTGAGTGCTGTAGACATTTTAGCAGTTTTAATTCTTCTAATCCATGAACACAGTATATCTTAATTCTTCTTCAATTTCTTTCATCAAAATATTGTAGTTGAAGTGTACAGGTCTTTGGCCTCCTTGGTTAAATTCATTCCTAAGCATTTTATTGTTTTTGATGCTATTGTGAGCAGGATTAAACAAGTCTTTTCCCATATTTTGTTATTATTGTATAGAAAGGCCACTCATTTCTGTATGTTGAGTTTCTGTTTTGCAGCTTTACTAAACTTGTTGATGAGTTCCAACAGCGTTTGGTGGTGTCTAGGATTTTCTCTATATAATATCATATCATTTCCAAACAAAGATGATTACACTTCTCTTTCTTTCTTTCTTTCTTTCTTTCTTTCTTTCTTTCTTTCTTTCTTTCTTTCTTTTTCTTTCTTCTTTCTAATTTGGATGCCATTTATTCCTTTTCTTGCCTAGTTGCTGGGGCTAGGAGTTCCAGTAGTATGCTGTGTAAGAGTAGGAAGGGCTGGCATCTTTGGCTTGCTTCTGATTTTAGAGGAAAAGCTTCCAGCCTTTTGCCATTGACTATGTTAGGCATGGATTTGTCATACATAGCCTTTATTACATTGAGGCAAATTCCTTCTACATCTCATTTGTTGAGCGTGTTTACCATGAAAAGATGTTGTGTTTTGTTAAATGCTTTTCTGCTTCTATTGAGATAATCATATGGTTTTTATCTTTCATTCTACTAATGTGTTGCTTTGAATCTATCCATTTGTGTAGTTGGCTCATGCTGTGTCCCTGCTATAAATCCTTCTTGATCATGGTGTTTAAACCTTTCCATGTGCTGTTGAATTTGGTTTGCTAATATTTTTTTGGAGAAATTTTGCATCTATATTGACTAGAGATATTGGTCTATAGGTTTCTTTCTTCATCTTTTTTCTTTTAATATTTATCTCTGTTTGATATCAGGGTAATGTTAATCTTGTAAAATGAGTCAAGCACATCTTCCTGTTCAATAGCTTTGAGGAGTCTGAGGAGGATTGGTGCAAGCTCTTTGTAAAGTGTTTGAGAGTGATGTGTAGCTGTACCTGTATCAGAGAAAATAGACTTTTAGCCAAAAGTGGTCACAAGAAACAAAAAACTATCAAATACAGGGGTCAATTCATCAAGAAGACACAATAATGGTAAACATATGGGATCCAACATGAGAACACTTAAGTATATTAAGCAAATACTAACAGATATGAAGGGAGAAATGACAACAATGTAATAAGAGTAGGGACTTCAATATTATAATATTAACAATGGGTAAATCATTGTGACAGAAAATTAACAAGGAGATATTAGATATGAACTATACTTTAGACTAAAAAGTTTAACAGATACACATGGAACATTTCATCGAACAGCAGCAGAATACACATTCTTCTCAAGCACACCAGGATCATTGTCCAGATAATTTACAAAACAAGCACTAAGAAATTTCAGAGGATTGAACTCATATAAGTAGCTTTTTTGTTTATCACAATGGTAGAAGACTAAATATCAATAACCATAAGAAAGCTGGAAAATGCACAAATAAGTCAAAATTAAACAACACACTCCCCCAAAACCAATGGGTCAAAGAAGACATCAAGGAGAAATTATGAAATACCTTGAAAAAATGAAAATACAAACACTAATTACCAAAATTTATGAGATACTGGAAGAACAATCTAAGGGGAAGACTTATAGCAATAAAAACCTAGATTAAGAAAAGTAATCTCAAATAAATATACTAACTTCAATCCTCAAACAACTGAAAAGAGCCAACTAAACTCAAAGTTAGCAGAAGGAAGGATAGCAAAGATCAGAGTGGAAATAAATGAAATAGAGACCAAAAAAAAAAAAAAAAACAATAGGTAAATCATCCTGGAATGAAGAAGAGACCAGAACTCACTGTACAACGATCTTTTTTTTTTTTTTATGTTATGTTAGTCACCATACAGTACATCATTAGTTTTTATGTAGTGTTCCATGATTCATTGTTTGCATATAACACCCAGTGCTCCATGCAATAAGTGCCCTCCTTAATACCCGTCACTGGGCTAAACCCCCCCCCCCCAAAACCCTCAGGTTATTTCCCAGAGTCCATAGTCTCTCATGGTTTGTCTCCACTTCTGATTTCCACCTCTTCATTTTTCCCTTCCTTCTCCTAATGACCTCCCTGCTATTCCTATGTTCCACAAATAAGTGACACCATGTGATAATTATCTTTCTCTGCTTGACTTCTTTCACTTAGCATGATCTCCTCCAGTTCCATCCATGCTGATGCAAATGTTGGGTAATCATCCTTTCTGATGGCTGAGTAATATTCTGTTGTATATATGGACCACATCTTCTTTACCCATTCGTCTGTTGAAGGGCATCTCAGTTCCTTCCACACTTTGGCTATTGTGGCCGATGTTGCTATGAACACTGGGGTGCATATGGCCGTTCTTTTCACTACATCCGTACCTTTGGGGTAAATACCCACTAGTGCACTTCCTGGGTCACAGAGTAGCTCTATTTTTAACTTTTTGAGGAAGCTCCACACCAACTTGCATTCCCTTTTTTTTTTTTTTAAGATTTTTAAATTTATTTATTTGGAAGAGAGAGAGACAGCCTGTGAGAGAGAGAACATAAGCAAGGGGAGTGGGAGAGGAAGAAGCAGGCTCCCAGTGGAGGAGCCCGATGTGGGGCTCGATCCCAGGACCCTGGGATCACGCCCTGAGCCAAAGGCAGATGCTTAACGACTGAGCCACCCAGGCGCCCCTCAACTTGCATTCCTACCAACAGTGTAAGAGGGTTTCTCTTTCTCCACATCCTCTCCAACATTTGTTGTTTCTTGCCTTGTCGATTTTTGCCATGCTAACTGGTGTAAGGTGATATCTCACTGTGATTTTGATTTATATTTCCCTGATGTCTAATGATGGTTAACATTTTTTCATGTGCCTGTTAGCCATTTGTAGGTCTTCTTTGGAAAAGTGTCTATTCATATCATCTGCCCATTTTCTGACTTGATTATTTGTTTTTTGAGTGTTGAGTTTGAGAAGTTCTTTATAGATCTTGGATACCAGCTCTTTATCTGTAGTGTTACTTTCTCCCATTCTGTGGGCTGCCTCTTTGTTTTGTTGACTGTTTCCTTTGCTGTGGAGAAACTTTTTATCTTGATGAAGTCCCAAAAGTTCACTTTTGCTTTTGTTTCTCTTCCTTTGGAGACGTGTCATGAAAGAAGTTGCTGTGGCCAATGTCGTAGAGGTTACTGCCTATGTTCTCCTCTATGATTTTGATGGATTCCTATCTCACATTGAGGTCTTTCATCCATTTAGAGTTTATCTTTGTGTATGGTGTTAGAGAATGGTCGAGTTTCATTCTTCTGTATAACTGACCAATATTCCCAGCACCATTTATTGAAGAGACTGTCTTTTTTCCATTGGATGTTTTTTCCTGCTTTGTCAAAGAGTAGTTGACCGTAGAGTTGAGAGTCCATATCTGGGCTCTCTATTCTGTTTCATTGGTCTCTGTGTCTGTTTTTGTGCCAGTACCCTGCTGTCTCGCTGATCACAGCTTTGTAGTATATCTTGAAATCAGGCAACGTGATGCCCCCAGCTTTGTTTTTCTTTTTCAACATTTCCTTGGTGATTCGGTGTCTTTTCTGGTTGCACATAAATTTTAGGATTGTTTGTTCCAGCTCTTTGAAAAATGTCATTGGTATTTTGATCGGGATGGCATTGAAAGTGTAGATTGCTCTGGGTAGCATAGACATTTTAACTATGTTTATTCTTCTGATCCATGAGCATGGAATGTTTTTGCATCTTTTTGTGTCTTCTTCAATGTCTTTCATCAGTGTTCTGTAGTTTCTAGGGTATAGATCTTTTACCTCTTTGGTTAGGTCTATTCCAAGATATCTTATGGTTTTTGGTGGTGTTGTAAATGGAATCAATTCCCTAATTTCTCTTTCTTCAGTCTCATTGTTAGTGTACAAGAAAGCAACTGATTTCTGTGCATTGATTTTGTATCCTGCCATGTTACTGAATTGCTGTATGAGTTCTAGTAATTCAGGGGTGGAGTCCTTTGGATTTTCCACATAAAGTATCATGTCATATGTGAAGAGAGAGAGTTCATCTTCTTCTTTTCAATTGACTACCTTTTATTTCTTTTTGTTGTCTGATTGTTGTTGCTAGGACTTCTAGTACAATGTTGAACAATAGTGGCAAGAATGGGCATTCTTGTTGTGTTCCTGATCTTAAGGGAAAGGCTCTCAGTTTTCCCTCCTTGAGATAGCTATTCGCTGTGGGCTTTTCATAGATGGTTTTTATGAAATTGAGGAATGTACCCTCTATCCCTATACGCTGAAGACTTTTAATCAGGAAAGGATGCTTTATTTTGTCAAATGGTTTTTCTGCATCAATTGAGAGGATCATATGGTTCTTGTCTCTTCTATTATTAAGATGTTCTATCACACTGATTGATTTGTGAATGTTGAACCACCTTGTATCCTTGGGATGAATCCCACCTGGTCATGATGGATAATCCTTTTAATGTGCTGTTGGATCCTATTAGCTGGGATCTTGTTGAGAATTTTGGCATCCATATTAATCAGGAATATTGGTCTATAATTCTTCTTTTTGATAGGGTCTTTGCCTGGTTTTGGGATTAAGGTAATGCTGGCTTCATATTGCATGGTGTACTGGGTGTTATATGCAACTAATGAATCATCGAACTTTACATAAAAAACCAGGGATGTACTGTATGGTGACTAACATAATATAATAAAAAATATTATAAAAAAAAAAGGTAATCCTGGCCTCATAGAATGAGTTTGGAAGTTTTCCTTCTGTTTCTATTTTTTGAAATAGCTTCAGGGGAATAGGTGTTATTTCTTCTTTGAAATTTGGTAGAATTCCCCAGGGAATCCATCAGGCCCTGGACTCTTGTTTTTTGGGAGGTTTTTGATCTCTGCTTCAATCTCGCTACTGCTTATTGGTCCATTTAGGTTGTCAATTACTTCCTGTTTCAGTCTTGGTAGTTTATAGGTTTCCAGGAAGGCATCCATTTCTTCTAGCTTGTTTAAATTATTGTCATATAGTTGTTGATAATAATTTCTAATAATTGTTTCTATGTCCTTGGTGTTAGTTGTGATCTCTCCATTTCATTCTTAATTTTGTTAATTTAGGTCCTTTCTCTTTTCTTTTGGCTACGTCTGGCCAGTGGTTTATTGATCTTATTAATTCTTTCAAAGAACTGTATTTCTGGTTTCTAATTCATTGATCTCCGCTCTAATCTTAATTAATTATCTTCTCTTGCATGTCTTGGGCCATCTTTGTTGTTCCATCTCCAGTTGTTTAAGGTATAAGTATAGGGTCTGTATTTTAGATTTTTCTATTCTTTTGAGTGAGGCTTGGATGGCTATGTATTTTCCCCTTAGGACCGCCCTTGCAGTGTCCCATAGGTTTTGGACCGATGTTTTTTCATTCTCATTGGTTTCCATAAATTGTTTAAGTTCTTCTTTAATTTCCTGTTTGGCCCAAACATTCTTAAGCAGGATGGTCTTCAGATTCCAAGTGTTTGAGTTTCTTCGAAATTTTTTTCTCGTGATTGAGTTCCAGTTTGAAAGCATTGTTGTCTGAGAATATGTAGGGAATAATCTTAATCTTTTGGTATCGGTTGAGACCTGATTTGTGACCTAATATGTGGTCTATTCTGGAGAAAGTTTCATGTGTTCAAAAAGAATGAGTATTCTGTGGTTTTAGGGTAGATTGTTCTGTATATATCTATGAGGTCCATCTCAAAGCTCTTGTGTCTTTGTTGATTTTCTGTTTAGATGATCCGTCTATTGCTGATAGTAGAATGTTGAGGTACCCTACTATTGACGTGTTAGTGTCAATATATCTCTTTATTTTGGTTAACGGTTGGCTTAGGTAATTGGCTGCTCCCATGTTGGGGGCGTAGATATTTATAATTATTAGATCCTCTTGTTGGATACACCCTTTAAGAATGATATAGTGTCCTTCTGCATCTCTAACTACAGTCTTTAGTTTAAAATCTAATTTGTCTAATATGAGAATTGTTACCCCAGTTTTCTTTTGAGGTCCGTTGGCATGCAAAATGGTTCTCCATCCTTTTACTTTCAGTCTGGATGTATCTTCAGGTTCAAAATGAGTCTCTTGTAGACAGCATATGGATGAGTCATGTCTTTTTCTCCAATCTGCAACCCTGTGCATTTATGGAAGCATTTAGGCCATTCACGTTGAGAGTGATTATTGAGAGGGATGATTTTAAGGTCATCATGTTGCCTGTGAAGTCCTTGTTTCTATAGATTGTCTCTGTAAATTTCTGTTCTGTATCACTCTTGGGGTCTTTCCCCTTTTATAGAATCTCCCTTAATATTTCTTGTAGGGCTGGCTTGGTGGTCACATATTCTTTCAGTTTCTGCCAGTCTTGGAAGCTCATTGTCTCTCCATCCATTCTGAATGACAGCCTTGCTGGATACAGTACCCTTGGCTGCATGTTCTTCTCACTTGGTGCTCTGAATATGTTTTGCAAGCCCTTTCTGGCTTGCCAGGTCTCTGTGTACAGGTCTGATGTTATTCTGATGTTCCTCCCTCTTTTGTAAGAAATCTCTTCCCCCTCACCTCTTTCAAGATTGTTTCCTTGGATCTAAGATTTGCAAATTTTACTATTATGTGTTGTGCTGTTGATCTCTTCTCACTGGTCTTGGGAGGGGTTCTCTTTGCCTCTTGGACACAAATGCTTGTTTCCTTCCCCGGATTAGGGAAATTCTGAGCTATGATTTGTTCAAATATATCTTCTAGACCTTTCTCTTTCTCCACACCCTTGGGGATCCCAACAATCCTGATATTGGAACGTTTCACTTAGTCACTAACCTGTCTCAGTTTGATTCCTTGACTTTTGATTTGTTTTTCCCATGCCACCTCATTTTCCTTCTTCTCTATCATCTCATCCTCTAACTCACTAATTTGTTCTTCTGCCTCATTTACCCTGGCAGTCAGAGCATCCAGTGTAGACAGCATTTCATTCATAGCATTTTTAAGCTTGTCCTGATTAGATCTCATTTCTGCCTTTAGAGAGTCTATATTGTTGTTAATATTTTACTCAAGCCTAGATGTCACTTTGATAATTGTTACTCTGAAATCCACTTCTGACATCTTGGTTATATCCATATCCATTAGTTCTGTGGCAGAGGCCAGAGCCTCTGACTCTTTCCTTTGTTGGGGGTTCCTCCTCTCAGTCATTCTGTTGAGGGGTGGTTGCAGGAATGTACAGAGTCCAAATAATTGACCATGACCCAAGCAAGATGCACCTGTTTTATAGGGACCTTAGAGATGTGGGCTTCTTGTTCTTCCTTGCCTTCTGGGGCCTGCTGTGCTGTTACTCAGGCAACCCTGTTTGGGCAGAGTTGCCCTGCCTCCTGTTGAGGGGGGAGATAGGCTCAGTGAAAACCAGTTTTCTGGGGCTTTTGTCTCTGGCCACTTTCCCTGTGGCTTTCTGTGTCTCTTCTGAGAGTCAGAGCAGCAGTGACCATATCCAAAGCTCTGTCTCAGAACAGAGAGATCACAGTCTGCTCCTCACTGAGCTCTCGAGGCCACACTGTCTCCATTTCTGTCTGGGCTGCTAAGAACCCACAGCATCCTGGGTTGTGTGCCACACAGCATCTCTATCAGCCCTTATTCCCAGGAAAAGGGATGTTTCTGCCCATTGTGCTTCTAAAACTGCCAGCAACCCCCAGTTCACATGCATCCCCATAGCTCTAGGTTTCAGTCTGGGGGGCTGCCCTGAAGTCCTTTCCCCACTGCTACTGGAATGTGAATCCCCAGCACAGGAGCCTTTTGCCTTTCTGGTGCAAGAGTATGGAGGCCCCCTCCCACTTCCATTTATCATCTGATATCTGCCTGCAGAGTCTTGGCTCCTTGCATCATACCTCAAGACCAACCACCGGAGATGTTCTGTTTGTAGAGATCCAGATATATCTTCCTACATCTCAGGCTGATTTCGTGGGTGTTCAGAATAGTGTGGTAGATATTCAGCTCGATCCAGGGGACCAGTTGAAATAGGGTCCCCTACTCCTCCACTATCTTTCCCTCCTCAATACAAGTCTTTCTCAAGAAACAAGAAAGGTCTCAAATATACAACCTAACTTTAAACCTAAAGGAGCTGGAGAAAGAAGAGCAAGTAAGCCTAAACCCCACAGGATATGAGAATTAATAAAGACTGAACAAAAAACAATGAAATAGAAACAAAAAACCAGTAGAACAGATCACTGAAACTAGGAGCTGGTTCTTTGTAAGAACCAATAAGATTGATGAACCCCTGGCCAGACTTATCCAAAAAAAGAGAAAAGGGACCTAAATAAATAATCATGAATGAAGGAGGAGGGATCCTAACAAACACCAAAAAAAAAAAAAAATGCAAACAATTATAAGAACATACTATGAGCAACTATATGCCAACACATTAGGCAATCTGGAAGAAATGGATGTATTCTTAGAGACATATAAACTATGAAAACTGAACCAGAAAGAAATAGAAAACTTGAACAGCCCCATAATCAGCAAAGAAATTGAAGCAATAATCAAAAATCTCCCAACAAACAAGAGCTCAGGGCCAGATGGCTTCCCAGGGAAATTCCACCAAACATTTAAAGAGGAATTAATACCTATTCTGAAGCTGTTTCAAAAAATAGAAATGGAAGGAAAACTTCCAAACTCTTATTATGAGGCAAGCATTACCTTGATCCCAAAATCAGAGAAAGACCCCACCAAAAGGAGAATAACAGACCATTATCCTTGATAAACATGTATGCAAAAATTCTCACCAGAATACTGGCCAATAGGATCCAACAGTACTTTCAAAGGATTATTCACCATGACCAAGTGGGATTTATCCCCGGGCTGCAAGTTGGGTTTAACATTCACAAATCAACCAATGTGATACAGTAGGTAAATAAAAGATAAGAACCATGTGATCCCCTTAATAGATGCAGAAAAAGCATTTGACAAAGTACAACATCCTTTCTGGATTAAAACTCTTCGCAGGGTAGGGATAGATGGAACATATCTCAATAATGTAAAAGCAATCTATGCAAAACCCGCAGTGAATATCATTCTCAATGGGGAAAAACTGAGAACTTTTCCCCTGAGGTCAGGAACACAGCAGGGATGTTCACTATCACCACTGCTGTTTAACATAGTATTAGGAGTCCTAGCCTCAGCAATCAGACTACAAAAAGAAATAAAAGGAATTGGAAAAGGCAAAGAAGTTAAACTCTTACTCTTTGCAGATGACATGATACTCTATGTGGAAAACCCAAAAGACTCCACCTCAAAATTGCTAGAACTCATACAAGAATTCAGTGAAGTGGCAGGACATCAAATCAATGCACAGTAATCGGTTGCATTTTCATACACTAACAATGAGACAAAAGAAAGAGAAATTAAGGAGTTGCTGCCATTTACATTGTACCCAAAACCATAAGATACCTGGCAATAAACCTAACCAAAGAGGCAAAGGATCTGTACTCAGCAAACTACAGAACACTCATGAAAGAAATTGAGGAAGACACAAAGAGATGGAAAAACATTTCATGCTCATGGATTAGAAGAACAAATATTGTGAAATTGTCTATGCTACCTAGAGCACTCTACACTTTCAGTGCAATCCCTATCAAAATACCACCAACTTTTTTCACAGAACTGGAACAAATAATCTTAAAATTTGTATGGAACCAGAAAAGACCCGGAATTGCCAGAGGAATGTTGAAAAAGCAAACCAAAGCTGGTGGTGTCACAATGCCAGACTTCAAGCTCTGTTACAAAGCTGTGATCACCAAGACAGCAGGGTACTGGCTCAAAAACAGACGCACAGATCAATGGAACAGAATCGAGATTCCAGAAATGGATCCTCAACTCTACGGTCAACTAATCTTTGACAAAGCAGGAAGGAATATCTACTGGAAAAAAGACAGTCTGTTCAAGAGATGGTGCTGGGAAAATTGTACAGCGACATACAGAAGAATGAAGTTGGACCATTTCCTTACACCATACACAAAGATAAACTCAAAATGGATGAAAGACCTAAATGTGAGATAGGAATCCACCAAAGCCTTGAGAAGAACGCAGGCAGTAACCTCTGTGATCTTGGCTATGCAGCAATTCCTTGCTAGACACCTCTCCAAAGGCAAGGGAAAAAAAGGCAAAAATGAACTACTGGGACTTCATCAAGATAAAAAACCTTTGCACAGCAAAGTAAACAGTCGGCAAAACCAAAAGACAACCGAGAGAATGGGAGAAGCTGTTTGCAAATGACATATTAGATAAAGGGCTAGTATCTAAAATCCATAAAGAACTTACCAACTCAACACCCAAAGAACAAATAATCGAATCAAAAGACGGGCAGAAGAGATGAACAGACATTTCTGCAAAGAAGACATACAAATGGCCAACAGACACATGAAAAATGCTCCACATCACTTGGTATCAGGGAAATACAAATCAAAACCACAATGAGATACCACCTCTCACCAGTTACAATGACTAAAATTAAGAAGACAGGAAATAACAAATGTTGGTGGGGATGTGGAGAAAGGGGAACTCTCATATACTGTTGGTGGGAATGCAAGCTGGTACAGCCACTCTGGAAAACAGTATGGAGGTTCCTCAAAAAGTTGAAAATAGAGCTACCCTATGAGCCAGCAACTGTACTACTATTTACCCCAAAGTTACAAATGTAGTGATCTAATGGGGACCTGCACCCCAATGTTCATAGCAGCAATGTCCACAATAGCCAAACTATGGAAAGAGTCCAGATGTCTCTTTACAGATGAATGGATAAAGAAGTTGTGATACACACACACACACACACACACACACACACACACAGAGGAATATTATGAAGCCATCAAAAAATCAAAGTCTTGTTATTTGCAATGACATGGATGGAACTAGAGGGTATTATGCTAGGTGAAATAAGTCAATCAGAGAAAAACAATTATCATATGATCTCACTGATATGTGGAATTTAGGAAACAATGTAGAAGACCATAGGGGAAGAGAGGAAAAAATGAAATAAGTTAAAACCAGAGAGGCAGGCAAAGCATAGGAGACTCTTAATCATATGAAACAAACTGAGGGTTGCTGGAGAGGAGTGGGGTGGAGGGATGGGGTAACTGGGTGATGGACATTGGGGAGGGTATGTGTTGTAATGAGCAATGGGTATTGTATAAACTGATGCATCACAGACCTATACCCCTGACAAACAATCCATTATATGTTAATTAATTGAATTTAAATAAAAAATTAATTTAATAAAGAGTTTTTCCCAATAAACTCATTAGAAGTTTGGTAGAATTTGGTTGCCCTCCTTTATATTCAACTTAAAGATTAGAATGTGCCTAATTATTAGCTCTGTGATCCTGTATATAGTGGTTATGAATAAGAGTAAATGAAAAAAATTCACATATTTAAATTTATTTATTTTTAAAGATTTATTTATTTTGGAGAGAGAGAAAGAGAGTGTATGAATGGGGGGAGGGGCAGAGGAGGCAGAGAGGGAGGGGGACTCCTTGCTTCCCGGGGAGTCCATGCTTAAGCTGGGCTCCATCCCTACACCCTGAGATCTAGACCTCACATATTTACATTAAAATCAAGTAACTAAATGGACTCTTAGTTATATATTTATATGTAAATGTTTTGGGCAATTGTTAGCAAAAAGTCTTCAGTGTCTTATAAAACATGTAGGTCATTCAGAGATGAGAACAAGCTGGTTGAGGAGGTCTAGGGAGGGATTTGTCCTCTGTCAAATATGTGAAATAAAAAAAACAGAGAGATGAGGTCTCCTCTGGCTTGTCCTTGATCTTCATTCTCCCTGAGGACTGTCATCTCTGGACAGCTCAGCCAGACGGCCTCATTAAAGTGTTTGCGTCTGCTCCCCAGAGACATCAGCCAGGGAAACACATTTGGTTCTCAGTGTCAGCCCAGCCACAGCTGAAGGTCACAGCACCCTCTCCTGTGGTCCTAAGGGTCTCACTGTCGCCAGGCACGTCACTGCATCCGGGAAACCATAGTGAGAGTTTGCTATTGCCTTCATCTCCCACGTCCTAGAGGCAACGTGCAGATCTCTGTCCACCTGAAGACACGTGAATTCATCAGAGAAAGTCCTTTTGCTTAGGAACAATCTATGGATACCCCAGTCTTGGTATAGTCAACCTTTGCGTTTACTGCATACAACAAGTGCCAATTCCAATACTGTGTGTAGGCAGTGACTTGGAAAGGAGGTAGGGAACTAGCTAGAACCCACAGAGAAGGCGAACAAAGGTGAGTGAAATGGAACTCGGTCTCTGTGTTGCTTTAGGAATTGGTAAGTTAGTTTCTTTTTAGTTGACGATTGTTCTTGAAACAGAACGGCTGTATTGGTTTGCGTATATGGTCCACTGTCTAAAGCAACAGACTATGGCAATTCACCAAACGTAAGAACTTTATTTAGTTGTTCATTATAGACTACCAAGACATTTCATTGTACATTAGTCCATTCCTTAGACCTGTGTATCCACACGTGGAGAATACTTTAAATACGCATCTATAGTGGTAATAAAGTACGGCCTTCAGTAACACAATTAGAGAGTATGCATATGCGTACAATTACTGGAGTATATGCTTCCCTGCTTTCCCTTTGGTCCTTATTGTCTGTGAAATTAGACAATATTTGTTCTCTATGCAACTCATTGCCAGTATTAATAGTTTCTAATTGGTCATTTTCCCCCTTTAGATTTTCTAAGATATCTAAAATACGTGTGGAGTTTAAAAACTGCTGTATCGGAGATTACTACAGGGGAGTTGATTTGTGACTATTGTGTCGGTGCTTCTCTGTTTGGACACTGGGCTCCATCCTTGTCTCCTCGCACAGGATCGGGAATGGACTCCTGCATGATGCTCTTGGTGTCCTGCTCAGACCCTCTTTCCCTGGCTGCTGTTCCGATCCTTGCCCGATGTGTTAGGAATACGGGCTGCAGGGTTCACAGCCGAACCTGCTGGAAAGCACTGTCCATGTTCATTAGACCTGTCATTTCCCGTGCTGTGACAGCTGCATTCCCCTCATCAGCTCCTCCTGCATTGTCCTCGGGGGCCTGTTCTTAGATCTGGGGTCAGGTCAGACCTAGGACACAGTCACTTTATTAAAGCAATAGCGACTCATTCCTACCACTGCCAACACTCTTTCAGGATCATTCAGGAACTGGATAGGGCAGGGTTTTATGTCAGTTACGGCGGTGATTGTTATATAGTTGAAATATCTTCAATACAGACATTTTCTTAAGATCTTTGGTCTTTAAAATGTGTAGTTTGCCTACTGAACATCTGGTTTTCTGGAAATATCTGCTCTTCCACTTAAACTTTTAGACGTATATCAGCATTGAACACTTCTGTTAATGGCTCTATCAGCTTCCGTGTGCCGTTACTGAACATACAACCTCTTTCATTTGATGCCCATTCTCTTAATTATTATTGTAGAATTGTATTTTTATGAGATGTCATTTCCCTCTATATTGTTTTTTAGATGGTAATTATTACATAGAATGCCATTGTTTTTGTTTTTTGGCATCTATATATTTTTATTTTACCTAATAACACTTTTCCTTCTCAGTATATAACCTGTGTTTATTTAAGTATTTGTTGTTTTGTATGCATAGTAATAATTTTTGTGTTGTTTGTACTGGGTTTTCCTATAAGATATCCTATCATGATAGTTACTAGGGACAGCGTTCTGTGCTCCTTATCTAGCATAGATGTGTTTACTATTTCCAGCCAGAATTATTTACATAGTTTGTCTAAGAGGAATCGATGTCTCTTACTGCTGTGTCATTGGATACCTACCTACGTATAGATGACGGTTCTTAGCCTATTTACACGAGTCTTTAAATGTGGTAAGAAGTGGATGAAATGAAACTTCTCATTTCACTTTAGTCTAAACATAGCCTTTCTCCGGGAAGATTGCGCTCTGTGGGGCACACGGATTGGAGAGGGATGGGTGCTGAGTAGGGAGGAGGAAGGGAACAAAGGGACCCAGATCCGCAGAGCGCCTGTTGCAATCAGGAGAACGCATTATGCAGCCCGATCTTTCCCATACCCATTGTTACTAAAGTAGGATCATTTTCCTGGCTGTAATGTGGGAAAAAAAAGATGGTAGACTATGACCTGAGTATCGTAGTTCCCTCCCGGTGTGCTCTCCAGGAAGGCACTCGGAGCAGTTGTAACATGCAGAGACAGTCACATGTCACATTCTCTCCAAGTGGACATCGCCTTTGCCTGATATTTTATTTTTCCACTTAAAATCATATTCACTTTTATACCTGTCAGATAGAAGCCATTCAGCATTCTTTATGCTTATGTATACACACACTCATACATTTATAATCCGTTAAAGCAGGAAATCATTTGTACAGGGTCAGCTCACCAGAGTTTTGTCTTCTTACCTGCCCCTTAGTCCATATCGATAGGAAATGCTAAAATATATCATCATTTTTCTAATGGTACATATGGTAGTGGGTGTTTCCTTGAGCGTTAGCATTTCACTTGTCCTCCTTACTTTGTGAGGAATTTCTTTATTAGACACCTTTAAAACGCCAGCAATTTATTTTAGGTAATTCATCTGTACTTGCGCATGTGCGTGAGACTGAACTGCGGTTTGTTTTTATTCTCTCTTCTGAGCAGGAGTGAGTCTCTGGCAGATTCCCTGTTGTTGCACACTTACACTGTCTCAGATTCCTTTATACCTCATGCCATTACAGCGTTGCATAGATTTTTTGTGGATACCACTGAATACATCTCCATAGGAAATCCAAGGAGGTACAAAATAGTGTGAAATACTATACGCTCTACTCCGATCTCATAAATATTTATTTTATGCCAGTTTTGTACCCATTTCTTTCATACAACAGTGGGTCTACCCTGAAACCTGATTCAGATTTTTCGTCTTAGAAGACCTAAAAATGTACTGTATGCCTGACTATTTGAACATGCTAGAACTGAAATACTCGTTTTCTGATGCCTCTTTGTGGGGGTTGTAACTACACTTCTTCAGTTCTAAGCGTCTGGACGAATAGGGTCATCAGACTCCCTGAGAGCTGGCCACGTGCTTGGTTCAGCATCAGTAACTTCGCAAGAGAGCTTCCAGAAGGCAATAATTAACCTAATATCAACAGATATCTGAGATTTTATATGATACCAAAATATCCTTTTTTATGACTTTCTGTGTAGTACTTAAAGGTTTCCACTCTAGGGCTTTTATCGGTCATTGCTTTTGAGAATATATTTTCCTTATCTCAATGTATTTATCTGTTTAACTATTTTATCATCAGGAGTGATGGAAAGCATTACACTTTGTACATAGATTACACAGTTGGTAACTTTAACATGTTTATTCTGAGTAGAATGTTGATAGAGGATAATCCTACCTTTTTCAGGAATTTGTGTGCTCCACTTGGAAACGTTTGGAGCAGAAATCTGCAGAGGAAGAGGAAAGTCGTGGCCAGTAGAGTTTAGAGTTCTGACTCCACCTGACTATGCAGGGCAAGGAATTTCAGAGTTCCAGTTATATTGGTATAGTGATCTTAAGCATCATTAGGCCAAACTTAAGCCCCTATAACTGATTGGTGTTTTCCGGTTGTCTCTGATTTGAGTATTTAGCGTTTCACTACCATACAAAAAAATCCCCACCAACCTGCAGCCTTCATAAACAGGGTATCTTAGTAATTCTGATACAGTGTTTATATGTGGAACTATTAAAGATATTTTGAATGTAATTGATTTTATCTGTCTGCAAGTACATTCAGGTCATATGTTCTTATATCTGAATTATTTTTGAGATTATGTTGTATCATATTCTATTGTACGAGATGTAAATCTGATTGTGTAGAATCATGCAATAGTATTTAGCAATAACGCTTCTCCCTCTGTCTGCATCTCTTTCTGATTCTTTCTGATGGCTCTCCCTCTTTTCCCCTCATCCCCCTCCTCCCTAAAATGTATGTATATACTTACAGTACTCTAAGTCTCTTTAAGCTCGACTGAGAGACCTTCATTTTATGACTGATGCCAATACCAGCTTCATTATTTCATTTTTCTTATATTATGTATTAATAATTTACTTTTCATGAAATGTGGAACAAAATTGGTATAAGCTATGATAATTGTCTTCTCTGCTTGACTTATTTCACTAGCATTATCTCCTCTGGTCCCGCCATGTTGCAGCAAATGTTGAGAAACGTTCCTTTTGATAGCTGAGTAATATTCCATTGTAGATATGGACCACATCTTCTTAATCCAGTCATCTGTTGAAGGGTATCTCGGCTCCTTCCACGATTTAGCTATTGTGGACAATGCTGCTATGAACATTGGGGTGCATATGGCCCTTCTCTTCACTACATCTGTATCTTTGGGGTAAATACCCAGTACTGCAATGGCTGGGTCATAGGGTAGCTCAATTTTTAACTTTTTAAGGGACCTCCACACTGCTTTCCAGAGTGGCTGCACCAACCTGCATTCTCACCAACAATGTAGGAGGGATCCCCTTTCTCCACATCCTCTCCAGCAATTGCTGTTTCCTGCCTTGTTGATTTTTGCCATTCTAACTGGCATAAGGTGGTATCTTAGTGTGGTTTTGATTTGAATTTCCCTGATGGCTAATGCTTTTGAACATTTTTTCATGTGTCTGTTAGCCATTTGTATGTCTTCATTGGAAAAGTGCCTGTTCATATCTTCTGCCCATTTTATGATTTGCTTATTTGTTTCTCGCGTATTGAGTTTGAGAAGTTCTTTGTAGATCTTGGATACCAGTCTTTTATCTGTAGCATCATTTGCAAATATATTCTCCCATTCCATGGGCTGCCTCTTAGTTTTTTTGACTGTTTCCCTGGATGTGCAGAAGCTTTTTATCTTGATGAAGTCCCATAAGTTCATTTTTTCTTTTGTTTCTCTTGCTTTTGGAGATGTGTCATGAAAAAAGTTGCTGTGGCCGATGTCGTAGAGGTTGCTGCCTCTGTTCTCCTCTAGGATTTTGATGGATTCCTGTCTCACATCAAGGTCTTTCATCCATTTGGAGTTTATCTTTGTGTAAGGTGTGACAGAGTGGTCAAGTTTCATTCTTTTGTATATACATGTCCAATTTTCCCAGCACCATTTACTGAAGAGACTGTCTTTTTTTCCACTGGATGTTTTTTCCTGCTTTGTCAAAGGTTAGTTGACCATAAAGCTGAGGGTCCATTTCTGGGTTCTCTATTCTGTTCCATTGGTCTATGCGTCTGTTTTTGTGCCAGTACCATGCTGTCTTTGTGATCACAGCTTTGTAGTACAGCTCGAAATCTGGCATTGTGATGCCCCCAGATTTGTTTTTATTTTTCAACATTTCCTTGGAGATTTGGGGTCTTTTCTGGCTCCACACAAATTTTAGGATTGTTTGTTCCAGCTCTTTGAAAAATGTCATTGGTATTTTGATCAGGATGGCGTTGAAAGTGTAGATTGCTCTGGGTAGCATAGACATTTTAACTATGTTTATTCTTCTGATCCATGAGCATGGAATGTTTTTCCATCTTTTTGTGTCTTCTTCAATGTCTTTCATCAGTGTCCTGAATTTTCTAGAGTATAGATCGTTTGCCTCCCTGGTTAAGTTTATTCCGAGATATCTTATGGTTTTCAGTGCTATTGTAAATGGAATCAATTCCCCAATTTCTCTTTCTTCAGTCTCATTGTTAGTATATAGAAATGGAACTGAATTCTGAGCATTGATTTTGTATCCCCCACATTACTGAATTGTTCTATGAGTTCTAGTAATTCAGGGGTGGAGTCCTTTGGATTTTCCACATAAAGTATCATGTTATCTGCAAAGAGAGAGAGTTTGACTTCTTCTTTGACAATTTGAATACATTTTATTCTTTTTCATCTGATTGCTGTTACAAGGACTTCTAGTACTATGTTGAATAATAGTGGCGAGAGGGATCCTTGTCGTGTTCTGATCTAAGGGAAAGGCTCTCAGCTTTTCCCATTGAGGCTGCTATTTGCTGTGGGCAAAATTTTCAGAGATGGTTTATTAAATTGAGGAATATACTCCTCAACCCTACACTCTGAAGAGTTTTAATCCAGAAAGTGCTGTATTTGTTAAATGCTTTTTCTGCATGAATTGAGAGGATCATATGGTTCTTGTCTCTTCTCTTATTAATGTGTTCTATCACAATGATTGATTTGAGAATATTGAACCACCCTTATATCCCAGGGATGAATCCACTTGGTCATGATGGATAACTTTTAATATACTGTTGGATCCTATTAGCTAGGATCTTGTTGAGAATTTTGGCATCCATATTCATCGGGATGTTGGTCTGTAATTCTCCTTTTTGATGGGGTTTTTGCCTTGTTTTGGGATCAAGGTAATGCTGGCCTCATTGAATGAATTTGGTAGTTTTCCTTCTGTTTCTATTTTTTGAAACAGCTTCAGGAGAATAAGTGTTATTTCTTCTTTGAATGTTCAGTAGAATTCCCCAGGGAATCGGTCAGGCCCTGGACTCTTGGTTTTTGGGAGGTTTTTGATCACTACTTCAATCTCTTTGCTGTTAATCAGTCTATTGAGATTATCAGTTTCTTCCTATTTCAGTTTAGTTTATAGGTTTAGTTTATAGGTTTCCAGAAAGGCAACCATTTCTTCCAGGTTGCTTAATTTATAGGATATAGTTACTGATAATAATTTCTAATGATTGTTTCTATTTCCTTGTTGTTAGTCGTGATCTCTCCCCTTCCATTCATAATTTTATTAATTTGGGTCCTTTCTCTATTCTTTTGAATAAGTCTGGCCAGTGGCTTTTCGATCTTATTAATTCTTTCAGAGAAAGAGCTTCTAGTTTTGTTAATCTGCTCTACTGTATTTCTGGTTTCTAATTCATTGATCTCTGCTCTAATCTTTTTTTTTTTAAGATTTTATTTATATATTTGACAGAGAGAGAGACAGCCAGAGAGAAATGGAACACAGGCAGGGGGAGTGGGAGAGGAAGAAGCAGGCTCCCAGTGGAGCAGGGAGCCTGATGCAGGGCTCGATCCCATAATGCCGGGATCACGCCCTGAGCCGAAGGCAGATGCTTAACAACTGAGCCCCCAGGCACCCCAATCTCTGCACTAATCTTAATCAGTTGTCTTCCGTGCATGGCTTAGGCCTGTTCTTTTGTTCCATCTCCAGCTGTTTAAAGTGTGAATATAAGGACTGCATTTTAGATTTTTCTATTCTTTTGAGTAAGGCTTGGATGGCTATGTATTTCCCCCTTATTACTGCCTTTGCAGTGTCCCATAGGTTTTTGGACCAATGTGTTTTCACTCTCATTGGTTTCCAAAAATTGCTTAAGTTCTTCTTTAATTTCCTGCTTTACCCGAACATTCTTAAGAAGGATGGTCCTTAGTTTCCAGGTGCTTGAGTTTTTTCCAAATTTTTTCTTGTGATTGAGTTCCAGTTTCAAAGCATTGTGGTCTGAGAATATGTAGGGAATAATCTTAATCTTTTGGTATCGGTTGAAACCTGATTTGTGACTTAATATGCTGTCTATTCTGGAGAAAGTTCCACGCGTGTTCAAGAAGAATGAGTATTCTGTGGTTTTAGGGTAGAATGTTCTGTATATATCTATGAGGTCCATCTCAAAGCTCTTATGTCTTTGTTGATTTTCTGTTTAGATGATCCGTCTGTTGCTGAGAGTGGAGTTTTGAGGTCCCCTACTATTGACATATTAGTGTCAATATATCTCTTTAATTTGGTTAACAGTTTGCTTATGTAGTTGGCTGCTCCCATGTTGCGGGCATAGATATTTATAATTGTTAGATCCTCTTGTTGGATACACCCTTTAAGAATTATATAGTGTCCTTCTCTATCTCTAACTACAGTCTTTAGCTTAAAATCTAATTTGTCTGATATAAGAATTCCTACCCCAGCTTTCTTTTGAGGTCCACTAGCATGAACAACGGTTCTCCATCCCTTCACTTTCAGTCTGGATGTATCTTTAGGCTCAAAATGAGTCTCTTGTAGACAGCATATGGATGGGTCATGTCTTTTTCTCCAATCTGCAACCCTGTGGTTTTATGGAAGTATTTAGGCCATTCACGTTGAGAGTGATTATTGAGAGAGATGATTTTAATGTCATCATGTTGCCTGTGAAGTCCTTGTTTCTACAGATTGTCTCTGTAAATTTCTGTTCTGTATCACTCTTGGGGTCTTTCCCCTTTTATAGAACCCCCCCCTTAATATTTCTTCTAGGGCTGGCTTGGTGGTCACATATTCTTTCAGTTTCTGCCAGTCTTGGAAGTTCCTGTCTCTCCATCCATTCTGAATGACAGCCTTGCTGGATACAGTAACCTTGGCTGCATGTTCTTCTCATTTAGTACCCTGAATATGTCTTGCCAGCCATTTCTGGCTTGCCAGGTCTCTGTGGATAGGTCTGATGTTATTCTGATGTTCTTCCCTCTGTACGTAAGGAATCTCTTCCTCCTCGCCCCTTTCAAGATTGTTTCCTTGGATCTAAGATTTGCAAATTGTACTATTATATTTGGTGGTGTTGGTCTGTTCTCATTGATCTTGGGACAGGAATGCTTGTTTCCTTCCCCAGATTGGGGAAGTTCTCAGCTACAGTTTGTTCAAATATCTCTTCTAGACCTCTCTCTTTTCCACCCCCTTTGGGATTCCGATAATCCAACATTGGAATGTTTCATTGATTCAGTAATCTCCTGTAGCTTTTTTTCATGAAAATGGAGTTTCTTTCCCCATTTTACCTCTCTTTCCTTGTTTCCTATCATCTCATCCTCTAACTCCCTAATTCGTCCTCTGCCTCATTTACCCTGGCCGTCAGAGCATCCAGTTTAGACTGCATTTCATTCATAGCCTTTTTAATTTCTGCCAGATTTGTTCTCATTTCAGCCCTTAGAGATTCTATATTTTCGTTGATATTTTTCTCAAGCCTATATATCATCTTGATAATTGTTCATCTGAAATATAACTTGGTTATATGCATATCCATGAGTTCTGTGGCAGAAGTCTTTATTTCTTTCCTTTGTTGGGAGTTCCTCCTCCTTCTCATTCTGATGAGGAGTGATTGAGGGGATGTACAGAGTCCAATTTATTGACTGGGACCCAAGCAAGATGCATCTGTTTTATAGGGGCCTTAGGGATTTGGCTTCTTGATTTTTCAGCCTGCCTTCTGGGGGAGGGGCCTGCCGCGCTGATACTCAGGTAACCCTGTTTGGGCAGAGTTGCCCTGTCCCCTGGGCGGGGAGGGATGGGCACAGTGAGAACCAGTTTTGGGGGGCTTTGGTTCTGTGGCTGATTTCCCTGGTGGCTTTCTGTGACTGTTCTGAGAGTCCGTGCAGAAGTGACCGTATTCAACCTCTGTCTCAGAACAGAGAGATCGCAGTCTGCTCTTCACTGAGCTCTCCGGGCCACACTGACTCCGTTTCTGTCGGTGCTGCTAAAAACCCCCCAGAGTCCCGGGTTGTGAGCCCCGCAGCCGCTCTCCCAGCCCTCACTCGCAGGCCGGCCCGTCTCTGCCTTTTGTGCTTCTAACACCGCCAGCTGCCCTGGTTCCTGCGCACATTCCTGGGCTCATGGTCTCAGTCTGCTCTCTCGTGGGTGCGCAGCCCCCCGAGTGCTCCTGGAGCTCCCGGTCTCATTCTGGTTCCAGTGAGCACACCGGAGTTCCGTGAGAAGACTTGTGGCACGCGCTCCCCGCTCATGTTCACAGTCTGTTTTCTCGCAGGTGCCGTCTGCGAGTCCGCCGGCTCCCCCGTGTAGGTGGCTACCGTTTCCCGGTGCCCGAACGTGGCGGCTCCCGCCCCCTTCCGTTTATCTTCCGATATCTGTGCGTGGTTTCACGGCTCCCAGCTTCATACCTCATACTCAGCGCGGGAGATGTTCGTTTGTAGAGATCCAGATGTAACTTCCTGCATCTCAGGCTGATTCCATGGATGTTCGGGATGGTCAGGTAGGTACCCAGCGCCATTCAGGGGACCAGCTAAAAAAAGGAGACCCTTACTCCTCTGCCATCTTTCCCCTAGACCATTGCCATGTCCTATAACATACTCGATCCACCTCCTCCTGCAAAATGCTTTCTTAAAGATTTCTTTTAAAACTTGCTAAACGCTTGGTCCTGACAGGAAACATGTGCTAACAGACGATGGAACAGAAAAATGGCAGTTCTTTCACTGGGTTTATCCTGCTGGGTTTCTCGGACCGGCCTCAGCTGGAGCTCGTCCTCTTCATGGTTCTTCTGATCATCTATCTGTTCACTCTGCTAGGAAACACCACCATCATTGCCTTGTCCCACCTGGACCCCCATCTTCAGACTCCCATGTACTTTTTCCTCTCCAACCTGAGCTTTCTGGACCTGTGCTACACGACCAGCACTGTCCCCCAGCTCCTGGTTCATCTCAGGGGAACAGACAAGTCTATCTCCTTTGGCGGCTGTGTGGCTCAGATGTTTGTTTCTCTAGGGTTGGGCTGCACAGAATGCATTCTCTTAGGGGTCATGGCATTTGACCGCTATGCAGCCATCTGCAGGCCCCTGCACTACACAGTGGTCATGCACCCCCGTCTCTGTGCCCTCATGGCTTCTGCATCGTGGGTCATTGGTTTTGCCAACTCCTTATTGCAAACTGTGCTCACCTTCCTTGTACCACGTTGTGGGAGAAATAAAATAGATCACTTCCTTTGCGAGGTCCCGCCACTGCTCAAGCTTGCCTGTGTTGACACGACTGCGAATGAGTCTGAGCTCTTCTTTCTCGGTGTGATCATTCTCCTCATCCCTGTGGCCTTAATCACAGTCTCCTATGGTCGGATTGTCAGGGCAGTCTTAAGAATAAAGTCATCTGCAGGGCAGAGGAAAGCGTTTGGGACGTGTGGGTCCCACATCACGGTGGTCTCCCTGTTCTATGGCACGGCCATCTACGCTTACCTCCAGCCCAGCAACAACTACTCCCAGGATCAGGGCAAGTTCGTTTCTCTGTTCTACACCATCGTCACCCCCATGGTCAACCCCGTCATATATACACTGCGGAACAAGGATGTGACGGGAGCAATGAAGAAGGTGCTTTGCAGGGGCCATGACTCCAGATGACTGGGAGGAAAGAGCCTTTAATGGAAGACGTTGAAGACCAGAGTGATCAAGATGTTTGTCACCTACCTGGGTCATCCAAAATTTCCCCTGATAAGTCTCAAGGGAATTTACTTACCTCATTCTTTTATGCAAGTGAATTCCCAAAATCTAAGTTCATGGATTCATGCAGCTCGGAGAGGCTGATTTTGTAAATCTAGCCATATGCATATATATATATATTTTTAAGGTTTATGATCTAATTTGAGAGAGAGCATAACTAGAGAGAGCAGGCAACGGGAAAGAATGTCAAGCAGACTGTACCCTGAGTGCAGAGCCTGATGCCAGGATGGATCCCCGACCCTGAGATCACGACCTGAGCTGAAATCAGACTCAGCGCGAGCAACTGCAGCAACCAGGCTCCCTGAGCATCACTCATCTTGTTTCAGTATTTTATTTTATTTTATTTTATTATTTTGTTAATAATTTTTTATTTTGTTTATTAGTCACCAATATCAGTACATCTCCAGTTTCGAGGAATGTTCCATGATTTTTAGTATTTTAGAATGCTGCACAGGTTTTCTTATTTCACTCTACATTAGAATATCGCTCCATTTCTCAGTAAAAGACATTTATACGTAATATGATGGCACAGGCAAAATAAGCTACGAACCATCATCGATGTAAGAAATACAACATTTTCGATTTTGTACCACTAACTGAAGATGTCACATTATTCTTGCGTCTGATCATGGCTCTATTCAGTCCATAGGTTGACTGTAGCGCTGCTTTTTCACAGAATTAGGTGGGCGTCACGGAAACGCGAACTGTCAGGTCAGAGAAACCTTGCTAACATCGAGCCGGTAAAGCCACTCAGATGCCAGGTGTGATGTCCCGTGTGTCGGTGGTCGGAGGCAGCCTATCCGCAGCGTCGCTGCCACATGGGGCGGGACGGGCCTTGCGCTCCAGTCCACGGGGAGCGCCAGCGCTAACACACCAGGCAGCGCTCGCCCACTTCTGTGCTCAGTCGGAGAAGCGCCCGCGTGAGGTCTGCACGCTGGTCACGCAGCTTGTGAGCCAGTGCCGCATCCAGAATGGCTTTAGGACATGATCACATCGACACAGCACAGAACTCAGTTCCCACTTAATATTCTGCGTGTTCTATCCACAGTCGTGCAGTAAAAGTTACAAAGGGTAAAACATTTAGATCTTCTCTTGATACCATTTTATAAGTTCTTTGATCCAGGCATCAGCTGATCAATGCTTTGTAACTCACATCCGAAGAAAGGCCCCAAACAATTTGGATGCAGGGACATAGGAAAATAAGAGAGATGACCTCTCTTTCCCAGGAAATCCCATGTTCCGTGGAGCTTACTCGGATTCACCGGGAGGAAAAAAAAAAAGAATTGTTTATTAACTACTAAACATCCCCATGTGTCTAAGTTTTATAAATTACCATCTCATTCAAATTAACTGTCATACAGCTCTGAATTCTGCACGAAGCCCGTGCAGGTAAGTGTATCTGTGTCTGGGACAGGACACATTCGCGTAACCAGGGTGCTGTTCCCTATCCGACAGTGACCAGCTCCTCCAGGGTCTTGCACCCCCTGAGCTGGTCGTGCTCATGACAAGTGACCTTGCTACAGAGACAGCGCTTGGAGGCTGGAAACGACAGCCGGGGGAGAGTATGCACACGGTCAGGGTCTCTCTGGATCGCTAACAGCATCACAATATTCCCACTGGAATCCACCCCTGGGGTTTGTCTTGACAGCACAGTGATGCTGCATGTGTGCCAGCGGAAAAGCGGTTTTGTGATACTGTTTATCCCCGATGGTGACAAAGTTCCCTCTCTCCATTATGTTTCAAGCACATCGTGACAGTTACATCCAATGGTCTCTTTAAAATCCCTGAAATGATCTCTCTTTGGAGCAAAACCTCTCAGGGTCTCTTGAAGTTACACAGCCTGTTGTTCTGGGGGAGCAACTTCTCTGCTCTTGGGGTCACACAGCTCCCTGGGGTCAAACAGATTCACTTCCTTTAAGTGAATGTTTGAATGGCATTTGCATGTTTATGACTCATGGGAATAAATTACAGATAATAAAGGTCTCCGGGATCCATGCCAAAATAAAAAAGAAATTATTTGGCAGACCAAACACAAGTTCAGGATTGTTCTGTAGCAGTTTTCTAACGTTAGGAATCTGCTCCCCACACTCTCCACGCTTTGTCTACAACAGAGTCCAGGGTTGTGTAATTGTAACCAGTATATTTGCACTGTCTCCTTTTGTATTTTCACCAGTAACTGTGGCATGGCTGTGGGATTGTACCCAAGGCTTGGCTACGTTATTTGACTCCATCTGTGTTTAGCACCTGGAGCTCAGGACGACTGTTATGCTCTAGAGGAATCCATGGATTCTCCCAGCTCTTGTCCTTTCTGAGGAACGCGGGGTGCACACCCTCAGCTCAGGGGATGCGTGATTGCAGACACCCAAAATGTCAGTCGGACTCACATGAAACTCAATTCTTTTTATTTGCTTACATTTTATTTATTTGTTTGTTTCAGAGGTAGAATTTAGTGATTCATCATCTGCATCTCACACAGTGCTCATTACATCACATGCCCTCCTTAAGGCCCATCCCCCAATCACCCAACCCTCCCTTCCCCCCAGCAACCCTCTACAGTTAGGAGTAGTCTGTTTCTTGATTTGTCTCTCTCTCTCTCATACCTTTGCTTTTTTGTTTTGTTTCTTAAATTCCACATACGAGTGAAATCATGATATTTGTCTTTCTCTAATGACTTTTTTTTCACTTAGGATTTAGTCTCTAACTCTAGCCATATGGTTGCAATGGCAGGATTTCTTTCTTCTTTATGGCTGAAAAATATTCCTTTATCGTATATATCGCTCACATCTTCTCTATCCAGACATCAGTGGATGGACACAGGCTGCTTCCATAGGATGGCTGTAGAGAGTAAAGCTGCTGTACACATAGTGGTGCATGTATCCCTTCGAATTTACTCTTTTGACATTTGGGGGGTAAATACCCAGTAGCGCCACTCCTGGATCATAGGCTAGTTCTGTTTTTAACTTTTTGAGGAAACTCCATACTGTTTCTACAGTGGCTGCCCCATTTTGCATTCTAACCGACAGTGCAAGAAATTTCCTCCTTCTCCATATCCTCACTCTCACTTGGTGTTTCTTGTGTTGTCGAGTTTAGCCATCCTGGCAGGTGTGATGTCATACCTCATGGTGGTTTTGATTTGCATTTCGCTGATGATGAGTCATGTTGAGCATCTTTTCATGTGTCTGTTGGCCATCTGGATGTCTTCTTTGGAGAAATTTTGTTCACGTTTACTGCCAATTTTTGTTTGGATTATTTGGTTTTTGGGTGTTATATATATACAATCTGTATATATTTTGGATACTAGCCCTTTATCAGATATATCATTTATAAATATCTTCTTCTACTCAGTAGGTTTTCTTTTAGTTTTGAAATAATTCTTTTTTCTTCAAAAAACTTTTTTCAAAATTATATTTTTAGCTTTTAAATTATGTTTTAATTTAAATTCCAGTATAGTGAACATACAGTGTTATACTAGTTTCAAGTGTACAATATACTGATTCAACACTTCTGTCATCACAGATATACTCCTTGTTCACCAACACCTATGTAGCCCATCCCCCTACCATCTCTCCTGTGGCACCAGTCAGCACAGGGAAGGCTGGGGGATCCTCAGATTCTGTGTCCCTTCCGTCACGGCCCTGCTCTGGCGTTAGGACTGTCATTTGGTAGCATGTCGGCAGTGTGTGGGGTGTAGCTTCTAAACAGACCCCACGCATCACGCTGCCATCACTAGTAGGGCAGTGATCGGCGTACAGCCACCCCTGTAAGACCCTCACGTATCTCGTCGTCTGTGCATTTCACGGTTACTCTTTGCCAGAGTTCTGCTCTGTCCAGGCTCACTGAGGAGGGAGGAACAGGTTACAGATCCCTGTGAACCTTTCCTTGGCAGGTGACTTCTTTTCGGACGCTTGTTTTGTAATATAAGTGAGAACTTCTTTCATCGTCATGATATTGTAGCATGTTTCAGACCTGGTTGTGCAGACTCTGGGAACCACTGTGTATGGAAATGTGGTTTGCAGGGAAGGTGGGCTCCGTGTAAATGCAGAAATGAGAGGATGAATGACTGTTGCTGTTCAGAGGGATCAGGGGATGGGGTCCCTGAGATGGCCTTAGGGACAGGACACTTCCTTTGGGGAGGGAAACAGCTGTTTTGGAATTAAATTGATAAGAGCAGAGTTAATAAGAGAAAAAATCTGAAGCTTTATTATCTGCTCATGGAGCCCAATAATAAAATTGAGACCCAAAGAAATGACCAAGGCGGGCAGTTTTTACGCCTTTCATACAGAGACAAGAAATGTGTGAGGAATTGACCGGATAAAGAAAACAGGTGTCCGGGAGCTTTAGTTAGGAAGGAATTCTAATTGGAATTAGGGCTGAGGTAGTGGATTCATAAAAAAGTAGCGAGGCTTATTTCTACAGCTTTCCCAACTCTCATGTCCCTACCTGTGCGATAAGGATGTTTTTTACTACCTTGTCCTGGAAGGGCCTTGAATAGGGGAGATTTGACTCCTGCTTTCAGGGGGACAGAGGAGGGTGTGATGTCCTTGCACTTGCTGTTTCCCAAGCAGCTTCCATTCAAAATAATCACTATGCCTTTGAGGCCCGTTTTGGGATCTGCTTTGGGTCTCTACACCTGATCCTACACAAAAATTTAGTTCTATTGGTTTACACTGTTGGGTGGATTTATGTTACCCATTCTGAACTGAAAGAAATCTATGAGGTCTTTAAGAAGTGTAAGTTCGTCTAAGTAGACAACCATTTCTGAGGACAGTTTTAGCTCTTTCGAGAGTGAAGTGGTTCAGTTGTTGGACCTGTGTCTTTAGTCTCAGTGAAGCGTCCTGGACATTTCTACTGATTGGATTATGTGGGATCCTCATGATCGATGGGAAGTCACGACAGCTGCCAAAGCCTTTCTCAGGAGCGTCCCTTCGATTCTTGGTAGCAGCTGACAGATGGTGCTGTCCGTGTATTTTTAGGGCCCCGTTTCAAGCATTTGGAAACATTGAAAGAGTTTTACAAGATTCTTTTTGGAAAGCTTCCTTAGTGATTTATCTATGGGAAAGAGAACTCATTTTCATGTGTGTAAAGAGAGCATTGGTGACAGTATGTTCTTTTTAGCATTAACCACCCTCTCTCTTGAGTAATTGCCGTTTTTGGGGTTTATTTTATGATGATGATGATGATGATGATGATGTTATGTTAGTCACCATACAGTACATCCCTAGTTTTTGATGTAGCGTTCCATGATTCATTGTTTGCATATAACACCCAGGGCTCCATGCAATACGTGCCCTCCTTAATACCCATCACCGGGCTAGCCCATCCCCCACCCCCTCCCCTCTGAAGCCCTCAGTTTGTTTCCTGGAGTCCATAGTTTCTCATGGTCAGTCTCCTCCTCTGATTTCCCCCCTCTCATTTTTCCCTTCCTTCTCCTAATGTCCTCCCTGCTATTCCTTATGTTCCACAAATGAGTGAAACCATATGATCATTGTTTTTATCTGCTTGACTTATTTCACTTAGCATAATCTCCTCCAGTCCCGTCCATGTTGCTGCAAATGTTGGGTAATCTTCCTTTCTGATGGCTGAGGAATATTCCACTGTATGTAATTGCCTTTGTTTGGAAAAATCGTCCTATACTTCCTGAAGAATGTTTCTCCACAAATTCCACCAGATCATCTTACATTTGGGCTTGCATTTAGATGGAAGTAACATGTATATTGTTACATTACCCCACACCCCAGAGCTGTGCACGTGCACAAGAACTGCACTCCACTCAGTGTTTTGTAGGTCAGTCTCTTAACCCTTTTGTGACATTGAATATTAGAAGAAAGCATGATTTCTTTAGCTTGTACTACTTTAGAGGGACAGGATTATAACTTATGTATTTCCAATATTTTCTGAAATATGTACAAATATACCCAATTGAATATGGGAACAGCTTATTCCTGCAGGTCACATTGAAAAGAAAAAACTGACGTGGAGGTGGTTCAGCTATCTGCCATTGAGGGACTCCAGCACCGCTAGAGCCGCCTGAGCAAAGGCTACGCCTTCTGCTGTCATAACAGGTTTACATAAGTAAAAAAAATTGGAAGTGCCATTCTTTCAGTCTCGGATTTAAATTTGGATCGCAAAGAGTGGGCTGTGTTTGTAGGTGGGATAATGCTAGAACTCTCTCAATTAGTAACTTTTAGAGAGATTTTTGTATTAAATAGCAATAAAAATCTGGCTTTATGAGAGGAAGAATGAGTGCAACAAAAGAAATGAATAGTATCTGCTGATTTGATTTATTTTATCCACATGTACTGAGATGTAACTGACATATAATATTGAACAATTTTAAGAGGTACAAAATATGAATCATCGATCTCTATAGCCCTGTGTTTATCTGCATGGAGTGATGGCCACCGTAGCGCCAGCTAACTCCTCCGTTATACACATAGTTTCCATGGTTGTTTTTGTGCTGAGAACTTTGAGGATTTGCTCTCCTAGCAACTTTCAAGTCTGTAATAAAATAATATGAACTGTAACTACCATTTTTGTACATTAGATCTTCAGGACTTCTTCATGTTATAAGTGGTAGTTGGTAACCTTTGCCCAACATCTCCCACTTCTCCTCCCCCTCAGCTCCTAATAACCACCATTCTACTCTCTGTATCTACGGGTTCAGCTTTTCTGGATCCCACAAATATGTGGGATCACACAGTACCTGTCTTTCTCTTCTGACTTGTTTCACCTAGCATAAAGGTCCATCCATGTTGTCCTAAAAGGCAGGATATCCTTCCTTCTCCTGGCTGAATAATAATCCTTTAGATATGTATGCCACATCTTCTTTATCCACTCATCTGTGCGGACATTTAGGTTGTTTCCATATCTTGGCCATCATGATGGCTGCCATGAATATGGGAAGGAGTATATCTCTGTGATATCCTGATTTCATTTTCTTTGCATATGAACCTAGAAGTAGGTTGCTGGATGCTATGGTTGTTCCATCGTGAATTTTTTGTGGAAACTTCATAGTGCTTTTCATAGTGGTGTACGAATTTACATTCCCACAAACAGTGCACGAGTTCCCTTTATTCCACGTCTTCACTAACTTTTGTTATCTTCTGTCTTTTTGATGATGGCCATTCTAACAGGTGTGAGGTGATATATCTGATAGTGGTTTTGGTTGGCATTTCCCAATGATTAGTGATGTGGAGAACAATTCTTGCATGTCTTGACTGCCTTCTTTGGAAAAATATCTATTCAATTCCTTTGACCTTTTTAAAAAATGGAATTGTTTGTTTTTATGCAACCAATTTGCATGAGTTCCTTACATATTTTGGATATTAACCCCTTATCAAGTATAAGATATATAAATATTTTCTCTCATTCTATAGGTTGACTTTTCATTTTGTTGATTGTTTCTTTTGCTGTGCAGAAGCTTTTTGTCTAATGTAGCTCCACTTATTAATTTTTTGCTTTTTTGCTAGACTTGTTGTCATATTCAGGCTCTGCATTGAAATCTGGATCACAAAGAGTGGGCTGTGTTAATAGAGAGGATAATACTAGACCACCCTCTTCTGGTAACCAGCAATGAGTCCAATGTCATGAATCTTTTCCTCTATGTTGTCTTCTAGGCATTTTACAACTTCTGGTCTTACATTTACATCTCAATCCATTTCAAGTTAATTTTTGTGAGTGGTGTTATACAGAGCTTCCATTTCATTCGTCTGCATGTACTTACCCAGTTCTTGAATGCTTTTTTGCATCTATTGAAAAAATCACATAGCTCGTATCCTTCCTTTTATTAATGTGGTGTGTCACATTGATTGATTCGTGAACATGGAACCAGACTTGCAGCCCAGGAAGAGTGTGTTCTGGGCAGAACACATGAATAGACAGACCTCCAAAAAGACATCCAGATGGCTAACAGACACATGAAAAGGTGCTCATCACTCATCATCAGGGAAATGCAAGTCAAAACTACAAAGAGAAACCACCTCACACCTGACAGAAGGGCTAAAATTAACAACTCAGGAAGATGATTGGGAGAGGATGCAGTAAAAGGGGAACCTCTTACACTGTGGGTGGGAATGCAAGCTGGTGCAGCCACTTTGCATAAAGTTAAAATAGTTAAAAGTTAAAAGTAGAACTCAAAAAGTTAAAAATAGACCTACTCTATGACTCTGCAATTGCACTAGGTGTAAACCCAAAGGATAAAAAATGCTGATTTGAAAGGGCACACGCACCCTGATGTTTATAGCAGCACAATCAACAACAGCCAAATTATGGAAAGAGCCCAAATGCCATCAACTGGTGAATGGTTAATGAAGAAGTGGCACACACACACACACACACACACACACACACACACACACACACACAGAGTGAATATTACTCAGCCATCATAAGGAATGAGCGTTGTCGTTTGCAACAACATGGATGGAACTAGAGTATATTATGCTAAGTGAAATAAGTCAGTCAGAGAAAGACAAATATCAGATGATTTCATTCATATATGGAATTTAAGAAATAAAACAGATGAACAGATGAATAGGGGAAGGGAAGAAAAAATAAGATAAAAACAGAGAGGGAGGCAAACCTTATGAGACTCTTAAATATAGAAAACAAACAGAGGGTTGATGGAGGGGGGTGAGTGGAAGGTGGGCTAGACGGGTGATGGGCATTAAGTAGGGTACCCGTCGTGATAGGACTGGGTGTTGTAGGTAAGTGATGAATGACTAAATTCTACTCCTGAAACCAATACTAGACTATACTTTAACTAACTTGAATTTAAATTAAAAAAATAAATGAAAAACCAAACAAAACAAAAAGAGAAGATGTGGTAACCATTACTGACACTACTTCCCGCAAAATTTCAAGAAATCACCAATCCAAGTTTAGTCTTTCCTTTTCTTCCACTTTCAATTGTCTTTTAAAATTTTTTAATGTAATGGAGCAAAATATTTTTTCAACATCTCAGTGCATACTTCCTATAAATACCAACCTCACAGAAATCATTCTCTTTTCTACTAAAATTGTTGGGCTTGCTCTTGAAGTAACTTCCCTCTCTCCACACACCCCATGAAGCGAGTTTAATAGTAAATACAACTTAAACAAGAATAATATCTCATAATTTCAC
The DNA here is from genome assembly GCF_017311325.1 of Ursus maritimus. NCBI lineage: Eukaryota > Metazoa > Chordata > Mammalia > Carnivora > Ursidae > Ursus > Ursus maritimus. The sequence continues at coordinate 8,564,539 of NW_024425564.1, forward strand.
CATAGCCTACCAAAGAGTCTGCCATGTAGTAGAGTCACAAAAAATTGTTGTTAAATATATGAGAATATGGAAAAATTTTAAAAACTGTAACAGGTTACTGAAAGTGAATTTAGGGGTTATTGAAATTTATGGAGAATAGCAAAGCAAAGGAAATCTTGAACAGTAAGTGACTAAGTCTTGACTATTCAAAGTTTAGATTTTTAAGAGAAAGCTGAGTTGTATGGAACTTTGCAGGACCCTGTCCTTTTTTTTTTTTAAATATTTTATTTATTTATTTGACAAAGAGAGACAGCCAGAAAGAGAGGGAACACAGCAGGGGGAATGGGAGAGGAAGAAGCAGGCTCCCAGCAGAGGAGCCTGATGTGGGGCTTGATCCCAGAACTCCGGGATCATGCCCTGAGCCAAAGGCAGACGCTTAATGACTAAGCCACCCTGGCACCCTGACCCTGTCCCTTTTGTAAATGTCACTTTTGAATTAACAAAGTCCATGTCCAGGCAAGACCATATTTGGCCACCTCTCTATTATGTCTCTGTTGTTGGATGCTTGGTCCCTTTCTAAATCCTTTCAGGAATGGTTTTCGGTGGCTGTTGTTAATGTGTTGTCAAGGGGTAAATTCAATTTGGGATAATAAGTTTTAAAATGCAATAAAATGGGAATCAGAGCACTTGGATTGTAAGCACAAATCTACCATTAATAAGCCTTGAGATTCTGAAGGCTGCTCCCCACCCCTCCTGCCTGGCCTTCTCTCCTTCCAAATGAACGAGATGCTATGACTAGCTTTTAATAAGAAATGGAAGACATAATGCATTTAACTCTTTACTGAAACCTAGTAGGTTTACCTGTCAATAAATCCATTGTCGTGTTTCAAAGAAGCACCCATCAGTCCTTGAATTTTCTTTAGCAACAGCATTGTTCTTAATTTCTGTATCTTCCACATTATCAGGCCCTGGTCCAAAATATCCAAAATCAGACAATGGGCAATAGTCAGAATTTATTTTGTCACATGTTCTTGGGGTTAAGCTCTGGTGCTTCCCTTTCTCGTTGTGCTTTAAGGGTCAGAGAAGGGCTCCTCCAGTTCATCATGGTGTCCTGTCAAAGTCTCTTACAGGGTTTCCAAATAGGCTGCTATTTCTCAGAGATCACTGACATATCTCATAACTCAGCCAAGAACACGAGAACGTGGCATTCTCACTTGCCTGTCCTCTCTTCTGTTCTTTTCCTAAGAAATACCAGTTGCTTTGGATTAGAGCACCCTATTGAGTATAACCTCATCTTAACTAGGTTACATTTGTGAAGACCCTGTTGTCACATAAAATCCCATTAACCTGAACTGGGGGTTAGGATTTCATACATCGTTCAACTCCATGGCAATAGTATAATATTATTATGCCTGTCAACTTATAACAATTCTGTATTATAAATAAATGCCTGCTATGTGTTGGTAACTCCAAGATGCAGCTGCTAATTCTAGCCTATTCAAGTTCATAAGTGAGGTACATTATGGTCATGATTATTGCTAAGATTCTTTTTTTTTTAAGATCTGGGGGGTGGGGGCAGAGGGAGGAGGAGACAGAAGAAGAGAGATCCTAGTAAGCGGGGATAGTACTAATTATCTAAGTAAATCTCCCATCCAGTAAAAGAATGCCTTTCCATAGTTATCACTGAGATCTCTAGAAAATGCATTAATTATCCCATGTTTCCATGTAATGAACGTAAGAATTTTTCTTTGATGGGAAAGAATTTTCAGACAATGAATCATGGAACACTACATCAAAAGCTAATGATGGGGGCGCCTGGGTGGCACAGTCGTTAAGCATCTGCCTTTGGCTCAGGGCGTGATCCTGGCGTTATGGGATCAAGCCCCACATCAGGCTCCTCTGCTATGAGCCTGCTTCTTCCTCTCCCACTCCCCCTGCTTGTGTTCCCTCTCTCTCTGGCTGTCTCTATCTCTGTCAAATAAATAAATAAAATCTTGTAAAAAAAAAAAAGCTAATGATGTACTGTATGGTGACTAATGTATCATCATCATAATAATTTAAAAAAAGGATTTTTCAAGTCGTTCAAAATCATGCTTTTGAATTAGAAAAAAAATGTTTTGGTGTAAGGTGGTATCTCAAGGTGGTTTTGATTTGAATTTCCCTGATGGCTAATGATTTTGAACATTTTTTCATGTGTCTGTTAGCCATTTGTATGTCTTCATTGGAAAAGTGTCTGTTCATATCTTCTGCCCATTTTTTTATTTGATTATTTGTTTCCCATGTACTGAGTTTGAGAAGTTCTTTGTAGATCTTGGATACTAATCTTTTATCTGCAGTGTCACTTGCAAATATCTTCTCCCATCCCGTGGGCTGCCTCTTAGTTTTTTTGACTGTTTCCTTGGCTGTGCAGAAGCTTTTTATCTTGATGAAGTCCCACAAGTTCATTTTTTCTTTTGTTTCTCTTGCCTTTGGAGACATGTCATGAAAAAATTTGCTGTGACCGATGTCAAAGAGGTTGCAGCCGAGGTTCTCCTCTATGATTTTGATGGATTCCTGTCTCACATTGAGGTCTTTCATCCATTTGGAGTTTATCTTTGTGTATGGTGTGAGAGAGTGGTCCAGTTTCATTCTCCTGCATGTGGCTGGCCAATTTTCCCAGTTCCATTTATTGCCTCCCTTATTGACTAGAACCTAGACAGAACCTCAGCTGGCCTCTACCCAAGTGCATGCCTTTCTCTCTATTTTGATATTGACTTTGTTATAATCAGCCCTTTGACATCCTTTTTAGTTGCGACTACTGTTTTTGACTGGAATTATAGCCTTACCAATCATGTGTGAGTTCATGCACAACAGTTTGTTGTACCTGTTTTTGAACTTATGTGAAGGGATTGATTACTTTGTAGTTTTCATCCTTTCCTCAGCACTTTGTGTGAAAAATATTGTTTCAATTTGTTTTGCTGTAGTTTTATTCATACTGTTGGAGGGTGCTCTTGAATGAATAGGCCACAATTTACACATCTTCCTGTGGATGGCATTGGATTTGTCCAGGTTTTGGTTAATACCAGCAGCGTTGCTGTGGAGCGACCTGCCTGTCTTGGGGAGGTGAGTGCGCACTGTCCTAGATAATACTGCATCTAGGATGCGAGTGCAGGTCAGCATCACCAGATAGTGCCTCACGGTTATCGAAGCCATCGGAGCGTGTAAGGCTGGCAGCAGTGAGTGAGGTCTGGGATGCAAATCTAATAGGTCAGGGATTCCCTCCTTCTTCAGGACACCACAGTGTAGTGTCCTTGCTAGTTCTCCCTCTGACTCTCAGGATGGAATCTGACTGGTCTGGGAATAAGTGAGAAAATTCATGTGTAAGAATGTTTGTAGCAGGGGCGCCTGGGTGGCTCAGTCGTTAAGCGTCTGCCTTCGGCTCAGGTTACGAGCCCCGCAATGGGCTCCCTGCTCTGCTGGGAGACTGCTTCTCCCTCTCCCACTCCCCCTGCTTGTGTTCCCTCTCTCGCTGCCTCTCTCTCTCTGTCAAATAAATACATAAAATCTAAAAAAAAAAAAAAGAATGTTTGTAGCAGGAAGTAGTTTCTCTTTAGGCTGAACACAATTAATGAAGCTGGAAGTTACAGATCTAGGAGAAACAGCCGCAAACCACCCATCAACTGCCTTCCATTTCTCTGTAGTGATGATTTTAACTATCCTGGTAAAGTCAAAATCATTTGGAACTGAAGTGCAAAGACTAGTTGAAATTAACTAAATCATGTATTAAAAAGAGATAATTTTTTTAATTGTTTGAGTACGGCATTAAAACCGATCAGCATAATTTTAACAGTGTTCTAGAGGATTTCAGATTTTGTTTTCCCTTTGCTGTATTAGAAGTTTTGGTAGAATTTGGTTCCCTTCCTTTAAACTCATGGTAGAGATAAGAATATGCCTAATTATTACCTCTGTGATTCCCATAATTTGGTTATGAAAGAAATTAAATTAAGAATTTAATCATATATTTACATTTAAAATTAGGTAACTGTGAGGACTCAGATATTTATATGTAAATGTTTTGGGCAATTGTGATGAAAAAGTCTTCAGTGTTGTTGGTTTTTTTTTTTTTTAAGATCTTACTTATTATTTGACAGAGACAGAAGCAGAGAGAGAGGGAACAGAAGCAGGAAGAGTGGCAGAGGGAGAAGCAGGTTTCCCACTGAGCAGGGAGCCCGATATGGGGCTCGATCCCAGGACCCTGGGATCATGACCTGAGCCGAAGGCAGATGCTTAACGACTGAGCCACCCAGGCACCCCAGAAAAAGTCTTAAGTATTTTGTAAAACACGTAGGTCATTCATAGATGTGAACAAAGTGGTTGGGGAGGTCTAGGGAGGGATTTGTCCTCTGTCAAATACGTGATACAACAAAACAGACAGATGAGGTCTCCTCCAGCATTTTCCCTGATCTTCATTCTCCCTGAGGACTGTCACCTCTGGACTGCTCAGCGAGACGGCCTCATTAACAGTGTGGGGCGTCTGCTCCCCAGAGACGTCAGCCAGGGAAACCCATTTGGTTCTCAGTGTCAGCCCAGCCACAGCTGAGGGTCACAGCACCCTCTCCTGTGCTCATGAGGGTCTCACTGTCGCCAGGCAGATCATTGCATCCGGGAAACCAGAGTTCGCTATTGCCTTCATCTCCTACGTCCTAGAGGCAACGTGCACATCTCTGTCCACCTGAAGACCCGTGAAGTCATCGTGAGAAAGCGTCCTTTCGTTTAGGAAAAATCTATGGGTAAGCCAGTGCTGGTGTAGCCGACCTTTGCATTTACCGCATACGTCGGATTCTGCATGTCCCAGTGCCAGTCCCAGTACTGTGTGTAGGCAGTGACTTGGAAAGGACGTAGGGAACTAGCTAGAACCCGCGGAGAAGGTGAACAAAGGTGAGTGAAATGGAACTTGATATGTGTGTTGCTTTAGGTATTGGAAGTTAGTTTGTTTTCAGTTGCAATTGCTCTTGGAGCAGAAGAGCTGTATTGGTTTGTATATATGGTCCACTGTCTAAAGGAAGAGACTATGGAAATTCACCAAATATAAGAACCAAATTTAATTTTTCATTATATAATTTTCCCTTTTGGTCCTTACTATCTGTGAAATTAGATAATATTTTTTCTCTATACATAAAACTCATTGTCACTATGTATCCTTTCTACATGTTCATTTTCTCCCCGATGCATTACCAAAGTATCTAAAATATGGATGGAATTTTTAAAATGCCTCATTAAAATTTACAACAGGGGAATTCCATTTTGTGAACATTGTGTCAATGCATCTCTATTTTGACATTAGTGTTAATCAGAACAGATGATATTTCATGTGAGAACAAATATCGATCTGAAGAAGGAAAGGCAGGAAGAAACCTGAATTGTTACTTAATTGATGAATTCGGCAAATGACAAATTCTTCCTGTGTGTGTGTGATTGCACTGAGGTGATGTGTAAGGGACACTGGGCTCCATCCTTGTCTCCTCGCACAGGATCGGGAATGGACCCCTGCATGATGCTGTTGTTGTCCTGCTCAGATGCTCTCTCCCTGGCTGCTGCTCCGGTCCTTGCCCGATGTGTTAGGAATACGGGCTGCAGGGTTCACAGCCAATCCCTTCTCAGAGATTAGCCCTCAGCTGAAGGGGAGCCACTGTGCCAGGGGGTCTCAGGAACAGGGTGGGGGCAGCTCACAGCCAGTGACAGGCTCGTGGGGTAGACAAAAGGCTGCCAATGCCCAGGCAGGACGAAATCTGCTGCAATTCTTTCTAATGGCTGAAGAATATTTCATTGTATATATGGAACTAGAGGAGATTATGCGAAGTGAAGGAAGTCAAGCAGAGAAAGACAATTACCATATGGTTTCACTCATCTGTGGAACATAAGGAATAGTGTGGAAGACCACAGGAGAAGGGAGGGAAAACTGGGAAGAAATCAGAGAGGGAGACAAACCAAGAAAGACTCCAGACTCCAGGAAACAATCTGAGGGTTACAGAAGGGAGGAGGGTGGGGAGATGGGGTAACACGATGATGGGTATTAAGGAGGACACGTGTGGTGATGGGCACTGAGTGTTATACACAACTAATGAATCATGGGAAACTACATCAAAAACTAATAATGTATTATATGTTGGCTAATTGAACATAATACATACATACATACATAAAGATGAGATTAGGGAAAAAAGTGGGCAATAATATATTTGATATATTCTTTTTTTTTAATTTGAAGGGATTTTTGTTAGCCAACATTGTTTTTTATTGTTATTAATAAACAAGAATTCCTGTTGTTGAAAAATTTAAAAATTAATTAATTAATTAATTAATTAATTAATTAATTAAAATACAAAATTCAGTTTCTCAGCGAGGATGTTTTAAATGCGCAGGTGGTGGCATGTGGATAGCGGCTACGGTATCAGACAGCGAGGACGCAGGGTTTCCACCAGCACAGATGGCTGCTTGTGTGGGAGAGTCCTGTCCCGCTTCTTAGGGGATCAGGCTCGGGCCATAGTCCACCTGAGCCCACATCCTTGCTTAGCAACGTTCTCTGCTCTGTTTTGTTCCCTCACCCCCTTTATCCTGAGAGCATTCCCTGAACAAACCACATGCAGGGGAAATCCTACTTGATCCTCTTCTCCTGTGGAACCTGCTGGAAAGCACTGTCCATGTTCATTAGACCTGTCATTTCCCGTGTTGTGACAGCTGCATTCCCCTCATCAGCTCCTCCTGCATTGTCCTCGGGGGCTGTTCTGGTAGATCTGGGTCAGCTCAGACCTAGGACACAGTCACATTATTAAAGCAATAGCGATTCATTCCTACCACTGCCAACACTCTTTCACGATCATTCAGAAACTGGATAGGGCAGAGTTTGTATGTGAATTATATCCATGACTGTTATATACTTGAAATATCTTCAACACAGACATTTTCTTGAGATCTTTGGCCTTTAAAATGTGTAGTACACACGGAGCATCCGGTTTTGTGGAAACATGTATTCTTCCACTAAAATCAGTGGGCTTATCTGTCAGCATTGAACACCTATGATAATGGCTCTATCAGCTTCGTGTGCTGGTACTGAACATTTAACCTCTTTCATTTAATGTGTGTTCTCTTAACTATTGTTATAAAATTGTATTTTTGTGAGCTGTCATTTTCCATTATATTTCTTTAGATGGTAATTATTTCATAGTCTGCCATCTTTTTTTCTTATTCTGTGGAATCTATTTATTTTTATTTTACCTAATAAAAAATCTTCTCTCTATATATAACCTGTGCTTCTTTCAAGTACTTATTGTTTTGTATGTAAAGGAATAATTTATCTGTGATTCTTATAACTGCATTTTCCTGTGTCACACACATCATGAGAGGTCTAGGGACGCTGTCCTTTGCTCCAGACCTAGGATGGATGTGTTCAGTATTTGCAGCCAGTATTATTTACATAGTTTGTCTAAGAGGAATCAATGTCCCTTATTGGATTCAGTCATTTGATACCTACCTACAGAGATGTTGGTGCTTAGTCTAATCATACAGTTCTTTATATTTTGTAAGAAGGAAATGAAAGGAAACTTCCTCCTTAACCTTAGTCTGAACATACCTTTCTCTGGAAAGATTCCTTCCTGGGGCAGTGCACACAGCTTTACACGGACGGATGCTGAGTAGGGGACCCAGATCAGCAGAAAAAGCTCCGGAGAATCGATGCAAGAATGAATTGTGCAGCCTGACTTTCCCATATCCAGAGTTCCTAAAGGATAATAATTCCCCTGAATGCAGTGTGGAAACCTAAAGGTAAGAAGGTAGACGATGATATTCGCATTCGGGTCCCTCCTCGTGCGCTGTCCAGGAAGGCCCTGGAAGATATGCTAACATAGAGACACAATCCCATTCCTTTTACTCTTTTGGTGGGCATCGCCTTTGCCTGACATTTTGTTTTTCAACTTAAAATCATATTCATTTTTATACCTGCCAGACAGGCAGTCATTCAGCGTTCTTTTACGTACACACACATACATATACAACCCTTAAGGCAGCGAATCAGTTTTACGACTTTCTCTCACCAGAGTTTCATCTTTGCTCCACGGCCTTCTTAGTCCTTATTTATAGCATAATGTTAAAACATATCACTATTTTATCCTATGGTGCATTGTGATACTGGTGTTTTCCTTGGGTGAGTTGCCATTTTCCGTTTGCTCTCCGTTGCTTTGGTGAGAGCACCCTTCATGAGGCACATTTACAAATTTGCCGGCAATGGATCTCAGATAAGGATCTGTGTCCGTGCGTGTGTGCGTGAGACTGAACTGTGGTTTATTTTATTTGCTCTTCTGAGCAGGTGTGAGTCAGGGCACATTCCCTGTTGTTGTACATTTAGACTGTCTCAGATACCTTTATAATTAACTCCATTAAGAAATTTTTTCGACGTAGATTTTTATGTGTGGGTAGTACTGATCACATCTTTACAGGAAATCAAAGGCGGTATAAACTAGGGTGAAACACTGCATTCTCTATTCAGATCTCATGAACATTTTATGAACATTGTACCAATTTCTCCCACACAACAATGTGTCTACCCCCAAAACCAAATCAGTTTTCAGAAGTCTTAGAAGAATTAAAAATGTAATGTGTGCCTAACCATTGGCATATGATGGAACTGGAACACTCATTGTCTTTTTTTTTTTCTCTTTTTTTGATTTCAAGTTTTTACTTAAATTCTAGTTACTTAACATATATGTCAAATTTTGTCTCAGGTTTAGAATTTAGTGATTCATCACGTGCATATAACACCCAGTGCCCATCACAACAAGTCCCTCCTTAATAGCCATCGCCCTTCTAGCCCATCCCCCACCTGCCCCCCTCCATCAACCCTGAGTTTGTTCTCTATCACTGAGAATCTCATATGGTTTGCTTCCCAATCTCTCTTCCCCCACCCCGTCCCCTATGTTCATCTCTTTTGTTTCTTAAGGTCCATATATGATTGAAATCATATGATATTTGTCTGACTTATGTCACTTAGCATAATACACTCTAGCTCCATCCACATCATAGCAAATGGCAAGATTTCATTCTTTTTGATGACCAATCATATTCCATAGTACATATGTACCACATCTTCTTTATCCACTCACTATCCAATGGACATTTGGGTTTTCCCATTATTTGGCTATTGTTGATAATGTTGCTACAAACATCGGGGTGCATGTGACCCTTCGAATCAGTTTTTTTGATCTTTGGGTAAATCAGCAGTAGTGCAATTGTCTGGTTGGGAGGTAGTTCTATTATTAACTCTTTGAGGAAACCCCATACTGTTTTCAAGAGGGGCTGTACCAGCTTGCATTTCCACCAACAATGCAAGAGTGTTCCCCTTTCTCCACATCCCTGCCAACATCCTGGTGTTTCCTGTGCTGTCAATATTAGCCATTCTGACAGGTGCGAGGTGGTATCTCATCGAGGTTTTGATTTGTATTTCCCTGATGATGAGTGATGTTGAGCATCTTTTCATGTGTTTGTCAGTCATCTGTCTCACATTTAGGTCTTTCATCCATTTTGAGTATATTTTGTGTATAGTGTAAGAGAGTGGTCCAGTTTCATTCTTCTGCATGTGGCTGTCCAATTTTCCCAGTACCATTTGTTGAAGAGACTGTCTTTTTTCCCCTGGACATTCTTTTCTGCTTTATCAAAGACTAGTTGACCATAGAGATGAGAGTCCATTTCTGGGTTATTTTTTCTGTTCCATTGAGCTATGTGTCTGTTTTTGTGCCAGTACCCTGCTGTCTCCATAATTACAGTTTGTAATACAGCTTGAAGTCCGGAATTGTGACGCCTCCCACTTTGTTTTTAGTTTTTATTTTTTTAAATTTGTTATTATGTTATGTTAGTCTCCATACAGTACATCATTAGTTTTTGATGGAATGTTCCATGATTCATTGTTTGCTTTTAACACCCAGTGCTCCATGCAATACGTGCCCTCCTTAATACCCATCACTGGCCTATCCCAATCCCCCACCCCCCTCCCCTCTGAACCCCTCAGTTTGTATCCCAGGGTCCATAGTCTTTCTTGGTTCATTCCCCCTTCTGTTTATCCCCCTTCATTCTTCCCTTCCTTCTTTTACTGATCTCCGTGCTATTATGTTCCACAAATGAGTGTAACCATATAATTGTCTTTCTCTGCTTGACTTAATTCACTTAGCATTTTCTCCTCCAGTCCCGTCCATGTTGCTGCAAATGTTGTGTAATCGTTCTTTCTGATGGCTGAGTAATATTCCATTGTATATATTGACCCACATCTTCTTAATCCAGTCATCTGTTGAAGGGCATCTCAGCTCCTTCCACAATTTAGCTATTGTGGACAGAGCTGCTATGAACATTGGGGTGCATATGGCCCTTCTCTTCACTACGTCTGTATCTTTGGGGTAAATACCCAGGAGTGCAATTGCTGGGTCATAGGGTAGCTCTCTTTTTAACTTTTTGAGGGACGTCCACACTGTTTTCCAATGTAGCTGTACCAACTTGCATTCCCACCAAGAGTGTAGGAGGGATCCCCTTTCTCCACATCCTCTCCAACATTTGTTGTTTCCTGCCTTGTCAATTTCTGTTTTGTTTTGTTTCTTCTTTGATGTTTTCTTATTTTGTGTTGTTTTTGTTTTCTTCTGGTTTTTTTTTTTGCTGTTTCCTTTGCCGTCTAGAAACTTTTTTTTTCAACATTCCTTTGGCTATTTGAGGTCTTTCTGGTTCCATACAAATTTTAGGATTGTTCCAGCTCTGTGAAAAGTGCTGATGGTACTCTGATAGGGATTGCAGTTAATATGTAGATTGTTTGGATAGTATAAACATTTGAACAATATTAATCTTTCAATCCAGGTGTATGGAAAGTAATCCCATTAGCTCAATATCACTCAGCATCAGGGAAATATAACTCAAAACCACAAAGAGATACCATCTCACACTGGCCAGAATGGCTAAAATTAACAAGTCAGGAAACCACAGGTGTTGGTGAGGATACAGAGAAAGGGGAACCCTCTTACACTGTTGGTGGGAATGGAAACTGGTGCAGCCACTCTAGAACACTTCTTAAAAAGTTGAAAATAGAGCTACCCTACAACCCAGCAACTGCACTACTAGGTATTTATCCAAGGATAGAAACATAGTGACATGAAGGGGCACCTGCATCCCAATGTTCATAGCAGCAATGTCCACAATAGCCAAAATATAGGAAGAGCCCAGATGTCCATTGAGAAATGAATGGATAAAGAAAATGAATAGATATAGAATATATATATATATATATATATATATATATATATAAATATTACTCAACCATCAAAAAGAATGAAATCTTGCCATTTGCAACAACAAGACGTAACTGGAGGGTATTATTCTAAGCAAAATAAGTCAGTCAAAGAAAGTCAAATACCATATGATTTCATTCATATGTGGAAGTTAAGAAACCAAACAGATGAACCTAGAGGAAGGGAAGGAAAAATAAAGTAAGATGAAAATAGAGAGGGAGACAAAGCATAAAAGAGTCTTAACTATAGGAAACAAACTGAGGGTTGTTGGAGGGAAGGTGGATATGAGGATTGGGCACGTGGATAATGGACATTAAGGAGGGCATGTGACGTAATGAGCTCAGGGTGTTATATGCAACTGATGAACTCTACCTCTGAAAATAATAATACAGTATATGTTAACTAAATTGAATTTAAATAAATAATTTAAAACTAAAAAATGTACCTACATATTTACAATACTCTAAGTATCATTAAGCTGTAACTGAAAGACTTTTTGTACCTACGACTGATGCAAACACAAGGGGCATTATGTGATTTTTCTTATATTAAATGATAATGATTTACTTTTTGTGATAATCTGGACCTTTATTGGTATAAGCTATGTAATTTCAATGAGTAAATAATTTATTCAAATCGTTACTGATAACATCCAATGGCCTTTAGTACAAAACATGATAGATCCACCCCACTCCAACAGTTTATTTTTTTGAAGATTTCTTTTCAAAGTTGCTAAACGCTTGGTCCTGACAGGAAACATGTGCTAACAGAGGATGGAACAGAAAAATGGCAGTTCTTTCACTGGGTTTGTCCTGCTGGGTTTCTCGGACCGGCCTCAGCTGGAGCTCGTCCTCTTCGTGGTTCTTCTGATCTTCTATCTGTTCACTCTGCTGGGAAACACCACCATCATTGCCTTGTCCCACCTGGACCCCCATCTTCAGACTCCCATGTACTTTTTCCTCTCCAACCTGAGCTTTCTGGACCTGTGCTACACGACCAGCACTGTCCCGCAGCTCCTGGTTCATCTCAGGGGAGCAGACAAGTCTATCTCCTTTGGTGGGTGCGTAGTTCAGCTACTTGTCGCTCTAGGGTTGGGATCGACTGAATGCATTCTCTTAGGGGTCATGGCATTTGACCGCTATGCAGCCATCTGTAGGCCCCTACACTACACAGTGGTCATGCACCCCCGTCTCTGTGCCCTCATGGCTTCCGCATCGTGGGTCATTGGTTTTGCCAACTCCTCATTGCAGACAGTGCTCACCTTCCTTGTACCACTTTGTGGGAGAAATAAAATAGACCATTTCTTTTGTGAGGTCCCCCCACTGCTCAAGCTTGCCTGTGTTGACACGACTGCGAATGAGTCTGAGCTCTTCTTTGTCAGTGTGATCATTCTCCTTGTGCCTGTGGCATTAATCATCTTCTCCTATGGTCGGATTGTCAGGGCAGTCTTAAGAATAAAGTCATCTGCAGGGCAGAGGAAAGCGTTTGGGACGTGTGGGTCCCACATCACGGTGGTCTCCCTGTTCTATGGCACGGCCATCTACGCTTACCTCCAGCCCAACAATAACCACTCCCAGGATCACGGCAAGTTCGTTTCTCTGTTCTACACCATCGTCACCCCCATGGTCAACCCCGTCATATATACACTGCGGAACAAGGATGTGACGGGAGCAATGAAGAAGGTGCTTTGCAGGGACTGTGACTCCAGATGACTGGGGATGGGGGGAAGACCCTTTGATGGAAGACTTTCACTGCCAGAGCTTCTAAGATGATTGTGTCCTCCCTGTGTCATCTAGAATTTCCTCTGACATCTATCAAGGGAATTCCCTTACCTGATGCTTTAATGCAAGTGGGTGCTCAAAATCTAAGTCCATGGACTCATGCAGCTTCCAGAGATGCTCACTAGTGATCCTAGAGCATCTGCATCATGTTATTGTGAAAAGCTCCACAGGTTTTGCATATTTCCCCCTATTTGGGACACTAGTCCATTCCTTTGTGCAAGAAGACACGCACATACTGTAAAGTCATAGGGAAAATAAGAATACAAATGACTCAAACACTGTAAGAAATAGTAACAGTTTAGCATTTTTCTAGCAAACTGTTGGAGGCATATCCCTTCTTCTTGCATCGTGACCGTGGCTCTCTTAGGAGGTCCGTGGCTGGACTGTATCACAGCTTTTTCACGGAAGTAGGTGGGCAACTGCGGGAAAAACAAACTTTTAGCTCAGAGAAAAGCCTATTAACATCAATGCCGATAAATCCCTTCAGATGTCAGGCCCTAGTACGACGACACCAGTGTGACAGTGGTTTTCTGTAACCTTCGTGTCACAGACATTGAGGGCGTGACGCGTTAGTGCCAGTGACGTGGGAGCGTCAGCTGTGACGCAGCAGGTGGTGCTGACGTGTGATTCTGCGCAGAGCCAGGGAAGCACCGATGTGAGGCTGCGCGCTGTTTTCCTTAAGTCTGTGAGCCCCCCTGTTAGTTGTTATGACTCTAGAGGACAGCATCGTATGTGAACAGTACATGACGCAAGGCCCATTTTGTATGTGATCTGTTTTACCTACAATAATGCAGCAGAAGTTTCAAAGGGTAAAATACATTTAGATCCTCTCTTCATGCTGTTTTACAAGTTCTTTGATCCAGGCATCAACTGATCAACGCTTTTATATCTGACATCTGCCCAAAGCCGCGTGTATTTCAATGCAGTAACATACTATGAAAATACAGGAAATGGCCTCTATTTCACAAGAAATGCCACGTTCTGTGGAGCTTACTTAGAATCACCAGGAGGAAATGTAAGGAATGAATAAACGTATATTACTTATCAAACATCTCTGTGTGTGTAAACTTCACAAATAGCCATCTCAGTCTGAAGCGCTGTCACACAATCTGAATTAGGAGAGACGAACGCAAACATCCCAGAACAACTGAGTCTGACCGGCAGCCCTTCGATCTTACCGCGGGCTCAGCTTGCACAGAAACGTGTTTGGGGCATGGATCTGGTGTCGTGTCCTGTATTGTCACACACAGTGCACTTTCCCACGGAGGCTGGAGCTCTGCGATGCCATCTTCGTGGACATGGTTCTGATTTCTGGTAGGTTTTCCCAACTCGTAGCCCGTGCAGGTAAGTGTATCTGTGTCTGGGACTGGACACGTCCGCGTAACCAGGGTGCTGTTCCCTACCCGACAGTGACCAGCTCCACCAGGGCCTTGCACCCCCTGAGCTAGTCGTGCTCATGACAAGTTCCTTGTCCAGAGACAGCGTTTGGAGGCTGGAAACGACAGCCGGGGGAGAGTATGCACATGGTCAGGGTCTCTCTGGATCGCTAACAGCATCACAATATTCCCACTGGAATCCACCCCTGGGGTTTCTCTTGACAGGACAGTGATGCTGCATGTGTGCCAGCGGAAAAGCGGTTTTGTTATACTGTTTATCCCCGATGGTGACAAAGTTCCATTCTCCATCATATTTCTGTTTTGTTTTAGAGATTGTACTTATTTATTTATTTATTTATTTGAGAGAGAGAGAGACAGAGACCCTGGGCAGGGATGGGCAGACTCTGGGCTGAGCACAGACCCCAGAGCGTCTCCATGTTCTGACGTGGAGACAGGAGCTGAGCTGAAATCAAGGCTTGAATCCCTGATCTACTGAACTCACTATGCGCTGCTCTACTCTCTGTTGAGTTTCAACCACATCGTGATTTACACCCAATGGTCACTTTAAAATCCCTCAAATGATCTCTCTTTGGTGTAAAACCCCTCAGGGTCTCATGAAGTTACACAGCCTGTTGTTCTGGGGGAGAAACTACTCTGCTCTTAAGAACACACAGCGCCCTGGGGTCAAACATTTATTTTCTTGAAGTGAATGTTTGAATGGTATTTGCATGTTTACGACTCATGGGAATAAATTATAGAGAACAAGGTCTCTGGGATCCACGCTAAAACAAAAAAGAAATTACTTGACAGACCAAACACAAGTTCAGGATTGTTCTGTAGCAGTTTTCTAACGTTAGGAATCTGCTCCCCACACTCCCCATGCTTTGTCTACAACAGAGTCCAGGGTTGTGTAATTGTCACCAATACTGTTTGCACTGTCTCCTTTTGTATTTTCACCAGTAACTGTGGCATGGCTGTGGGATTGTACCCAAGGCTTGGCTACGTTATTTGACTCCATCTGTGTTTAGCACCTGGAGCTCAGGACGACTGTTATGCTCTAGAGGAATCCATGGATTCTCCCAGCTCTTGTCCTTTCTGAGGAACGCGGGGTGCACACCCTCAGCTCAGGGGATGCGTGATTGCAGACACCCAAAATGTCCATCTTGCGTGAAACACAATTCCTTTTTTTGTTTCAATTGTGTTTGTTGCTCATCACAAGTGCCCTCCTTAATCCCCATCATTTATTTCCCCATCCCCCCATCCCCCACCGCTCTGGTGGCCATCAGTGTGCTGTTCTCTACAGTCGTTCTGTTTCTTGGTTTGTCTTTCTCTTTCTCTTCTTCCTTTGCTCATTTGTTTTGTTTCTTAAATCCACATACAAATGAAATCACACAGTATTTGTCTTCCTCTCACTTATTTCACTTAGCATAATACTATCTAGTGCCATCCACTTCATTCCAAATGGCAAGATTTCGTTCTTCTTTATGACTGAGTACTATCCCCATGTACATATGACACGTCTTCTCTATCCCGTCATCTACGGATGGACCCTTGGGCTGCTTCCCCGGGTCGGTTATTGGAAGTAAAGCTGCCGTAAATATAGTGGTGCCTGAACGCCTTTGAATGGTCTGTTTTTGGGTAATCACCCATGGGTGCCGTTTCCTGATGGGAGGTTTGTTCTGTACTTGACTTCTGCGGACTCTGCACACTGTTTTCCACAGCGGCTGCACCGGTTTGCATTCCCAGCACAAGTGCAGGAGGGTTCCTTTTTCTCCACAACCTCACTGACACTCTCTTCTCATGTTTTTGATTTTGGCCATTCTGACAAGTGTGAGGCGAGATCTCACTGTGGTTTTGATTTGCGTTTCTCTGAAGATCAGTGATGTTGAGCAACTTTCTGCATCTATTGGCCATCTGTGTGCTTTCTTTGGCGAAATGTCTATTCATGTCTTCTGCCCATTTAAAAAATTGGATTATTTGGGGTTTTAGGGTGTTGTATGTAGAAGATCTTTACATATTTTGGATACTAACCCTTTATCAGCTATGTCATTTGTAAGTATCTTCTCCCATTCAATAGGCTTTCTTTGTGTTTTGAAACACAATTCTTTTTTTCCAAAAAACTGTTTTGAAGTTACTTTATTATCTTAGTTTTTAAATTATTTTAAAATTATAATTGCAGTATAGTGAACCAGTGTTTTACTAGTTTCAGGTGTACAATATGCTGATTCAACACTTCCGTCATCACAGATTTAGTCTGTTCCCCATCACCTATGTAACCCGTCCCCCCATGATCTTTCCTGTGGAACAAGTCAGCACAAGGAAGGCTGGGGGAGCCTCAGATTCTGTGTCCCTTCCGTCACAGCCCTGCTCTGGCGTTAGAACTGTCATTTGGTAGCATGTCTGCAGTGTGTGGGGTGTAGCTTCTAAACAGACCCCACGCATCACGCTGCCATCACTAGTAGGGCAGTGATCGGCGTACAGCCACCCCTGTAAGACCCTCACGTATCTCGTGGTCTGCGCATTTCACGGTTACTCTTTGCCAGAGTTCTGCTCTGTCCAGGCTCACTGAGGAGGGAGGAACAGGTTACAGATCCCTGTGAACCTTTCCTTGGCAGGTGACTTCTTTTCAGATGCTTGTTTTGTAATGCGGGTGAGGACTTCTTTCATCGTCGTGATATTGTAGCGTGTTTCAGACCTGGTCGTGCAGACTCTGGGAACCACTGCGTATGGATGCGGTTTGCCGGGTAAATGCAGATATGAGAGGATGAATGACTGCTGCTCAGAGGGGTGAGGGGATGGGGTCTCTGAGGTGGCCTTAAGGACTGGACAATAGCTTTGGGGATAGAGACATTTCCTTCTTTTCCCCAGGGTTCTTCCAGCTGCTTTGGAATGAAATGGAGATGAGACAGTAACAGGAGAAAAACCCAAAGTTTATTACCTCCTCGTGGAGGCCTGATAATGAAATTGAGACCCAAAGAAATGACCAAGGCAGGCAGTTTTTATACCTTTTATACAGAGACCAAAAATGTGTGAGGAATTGACAGGATAAAGAAAAAGAAAACAGGTGTTTGAGAGCTTTAGTTAGGAAGGAATTCTAAGTGGAATTTTTTTTTTTATTGTGCTCAGTTAGGCACTGTGGTGTACAGCATTTCTGTTTTATGTGGTGTTCCCTGACTCATTAGTTGCATATAACACCCAGTTCTCCATGCAATACCTGTCCTCCTTACTACCCACCACCGGGCCAGCCCATCCCCTCACCCCCCTCCCTTCTGTAACTTACAGTTGGGTTCCTGGCGTCCATGGTCTCTCATGGTTCGTCTCCCCCTCTGATTTCCCCCCCTTCGATTTTCCCTTCCTTCCCCTAATATCTTCCACGTTATTTCTTATGTTCCACATATGAGTGAAACCATATGATAACTGAATGGGAAGAATTCAGAGAGGAAGACAAACCATGAGAGACTCTGGACTCCAGGAAAGCAAAAGAGGGTTACAGAAGGGAGGAGTCTGGAGCTATGTTGTATCCACGTGATGGGTATTAAGGAGGACACGTGTTGTGATAAACACTGGATATTATATGCAACTAATGAATCATTGAACAGTACATCAGAAACTAATGATATATTATATGTTGGCCAATAACATATTTAAAAATGAAAGAACGAAAAGAAGTTTCAATTACAAAAATAATAAATAAATAAAAGTTAAAAATACGTATGTATACAATTTTGAATGAAAAACCAAAAATAAGGAAGGCTTTTTTATTAATTTATCTATTGAAATGAGAACTCTAATGTGTATAAAGAAAGCATGTTGGCTACAATGTATCATTTTTTCTTTTTTCTTTTTTTAAGATTTTATTTCTTTATTTGACAGAGAGGGAGATAGCCAGTCAGAAAGGGAACACAAGCAGGGGGAGTGAGAGAGGGAGAAGCAGGCTCCCAGCAGAGCAGGGAGCCCGATGCGGGGCTCGATCCCAGCACCCTGGGATTGCGCCCTGAGCCGAAGGCAGATACTCAATGACTAAGCCACCCAGGTGCCCCATGCGATGTATCATTTCTAGCATGAAATCACCCTTTCCCAGGTTTCACTGCCCTTTTTGGAAAAATGGTCTTATACTTCCTAAAAAATATTTCTCCTCATACTATTCCTCAACATGTTACATTTTAACTTGTATTTAGATTGGAATAGCATAAATGATATATTTTTACTCAGAGTGATATGCCTGCGCACAAACACGGACTCCACCCGCAATCTCTTTTTGGTCAATCTCTTAACCCTTTTGAGAAGATGGATAGTAGAAGAAAACACGTTTCTTTTAGCTTGTACTACTAGAAGTGACAGGATTATAAATGATGTATTTCCAGTGTTTTCCGAAATATGTATAAATATGCCCAGCTGCGTGTGGTAATGGTTTATTCCTGCAGGTGACATTGAAAAGAAAAAAAACACTTACGTGGGGGTGGTAGGAGTATTTTCTATTGATAGGTTCTTGCACCACTCCAGAGCTCCGTGGACAAGCTGTGCCTCTTTAGCGGTCAGAAGAGATACGCTTACATTAGAAAATAAGAAGTGCCATTCTTTCAGTCTCTGGATTGAGATTTGGATCACAGAGAGTGGACTGTGTTTGTAGGTGGTAAAATGCTAGAACACTCTCATTTAGTGATTTTGTAGAGAGATTTTTTATATTAAATAGCAGTAAAAATGTGGCCTTAGGAGAGGAAGAATGAGTGGGAAGAAAGAAATAAATGATATCTCTTGTTTTTATTTATAGTTTCCCAGATACACTGAGATATAATTAACATATAAAGTTGAGCAAGTTTTAGGGATACAAAATGTGAATATATATATAACAAATTTGCTGCCAGCACATTTCAGTAACACCTTCATCGCATGACATAATCACAATTTCTTCTTTCCTCTCTTAGCGACTCCCAGTCTGTGATACGATCACAGGAACTGTAACTACCATGCTGTACGTTAGCTTCTCAGGACCTGCTCGTGTTGCACCTGGCAGCTGGTACCCTTTGCCGACATCTCCCGCTTCTCACCCCTCGGCCCCTGGTCACCACCATTCTACTCTCTGTATCTGCAGGTTCGGCTCTTCTGGACCCGCCGTTACGTCAGATCACACAGTCTTTGTTTTTCTCTCCTGACTTGTGTCACTTAGCGGAATGCCCTCAACATCCGTGTTGATATCCTTTCTTCTCACGACGGAATACTATTCCTTTATTTTTTTAAGAGATTTTATTTATTTATTTGACAGAACGAGAGAGCAAAGCAGAAAGAGCTCCAGAGAGAGAGAAGTAGGCTCCTCACTGAGGAGGGAGCCCAACTTGGGGCTCAATTCCAGGACCTTGGGATCATGACCTGAGCTGAAGGCAGATGCTTAACCAATGGAGCCCCCAGGAGCCCCTGAATAACATTCCTGTAGATACTTATGCCACATCCTCTCTCTGCGTTCATCTGTGCGAACTCTTCAGCTGTTTCCAGATCTTGGCCGTTGTGAATAATGTTGTAATGAACATGTGATGACATATATCTCTGCGACATCCTGATTTCATTTCCTTTGGTTGTGTACCTACAAGTTGGTTGCTGGATACAATAGCAGCTCCATTGTTAATTTTTTGAGGAACTTTTTACTGCTTTCCATAGACGGTGTATCAGTAACATTCCCACTACCTGTGCACAAGTGTTCCCTCACCGACTCTTGTTATCTTTTGTCTTTTTGATGAGAGCCATTCCAACAGGTGTGAGGTGATATCTGATTGGTTTTGGTTTGCTTTTTCCTGATGATTAGTGATGTCGAATACCTTTGATATATCTATAGGCCATTTGTATGTCTTCTCTCAGAAAATATCTATCCAGTGCCTCTGTCCTCTTCGAAAATGTTATTGTTTGTTTTTATGCTCCTGAACTGCATGAGTTCCTTATACATTTTGGATACTAACCCCTTATCAGGTAGAAGGTGTATAAGTATTTTCTCCCATTCTATAGGTTGACTTTTCATTTTGTTGATTGCTTTTTTGCTGTGCAGAAGCTTTTTGTGCAATGTAGTCCCACTTATTAATTTTTTGCTTTTGTTACTAGTGCTTTTGGTGTCATATTCTGCCTATGGATTGAAATTTGGATCACAATGAGTAGGCTGTGTTTGTAGATAAGATAATGCTAAAACACCCTTGTTTGGTAAATGTCAACGTGACAATGTCATGAATCTTTTCCTCTATGCTGTCTTCTAAGAGTTTTCAAATTTCAGGTCTTATGTTTACATCTCAATCCAATTCAAGGTAATTTTTGTGAGTCGTGTAATACAGGGCCCCAATTTCACTTCTCTGCATGTATTTACCCAGTTTTCTTAGGACAATGTATTAAAGAGCCTAAGTTACCCAATGAATATTCTCGACTCCTTTATCAAATGTGTGTCTGATGAATTATTGAACACTACATCTGAAATTAATGATGTACTATATGTTGGCTAATTGAATTTAAATCTAAAAAATTTAAGAAATGTTAGTTGTCTGTATGTGGGTGGGTTTATGTCTGGGCTCCCCACTCACTTCCTTTGGCGTGTCTATTTTATCAGCTAACTATACTGTTCTGAGCACTAGAGCTTCATAATATAGTTTGAATCTGGAAGTGGGGTGCCTCCAGTTTTGTTCTTCATCAGGGTGGTTTTCATAATTCAGGACTTTTGTGGATCCATACAGATTTTAGGATTGCTTTGTCTATATCTGTGAAAAGTACCACTCAAATTTGATAGAGATTTCATTGAGTTTATAGATGGTTTTGAGTGGTGTGGACATTTTAGCAGAATTAATTCTTTCAATTCCTGAACACAGGATATCTTAAGTCTTCTTCAATTTCTTTCATCAAAATCTTGTAGTTTTAAGTATACAGGTCATTTGGCTTCTTGGTTCAATTTATTCCCAAGTGTTTTATTGTTTTTTGATGCTATTGTGAATAGGATTTTAAAAGTCTTTTCACATATTTTTTTCTTGTTATATAGAAAGGCCACTCATTTCTTTATGCTGAGTTTCTGTTTTGCTCGTGTTGATGAGTTCCAACAGTGGTTTGGTGGGTGTCTAGGATCTTCTCTATATGATCATATGTATCATTTACAAGCAAACACGATTATACTTTTTTTATATTTGGATGCCATTTTTTTTTTCTTTTCTTGCCTGATTGCTCAGGCTGGCACTTCCAGTTCTGTGTTCTGTAAGAGTAGCAAGGGCGAGAATCCTTGTCCTGTTTCTGATCTTAAAGGAAAAGCTTGCAACATCCTGCCATTGAATGTTAGCCATGGGTTTGTCATATACAGCTTCTATTATGTTGAGGGACATTCTTTCCTCACCTATTTTGTCGAGTATGTTTACTATGAGAGGATGTTGTATTTTGTTAACTGCCTGTCTGCATCTATTTAGATAATCTTGTGATCTTTATCTTTCAGGTTTATCACATTTATTGATCTGTGTATGTTGACTCATCCTGTATCCCTGCTATACATCCCTCTTGATCATGGTGTATGAACCTTTTAATGTGCTGTTGAATTTGGTTTGCTGATACTTTGTTGAGAAATTCTACATCTATATTCGTGAGGGATATAGGTCTATAGGTTTCATTCATTCTTTTTTTTTTCCCTTGGTAGTATTTATCTGTGTTTCATGTCAGGATAAAACTAATGTTATAAAATGAATTTGGGAATGTCCCTGCTTTTAATTTTTTTGAAGAGTTTGAGAAGAATTGGTGCTAGTTTTTTGTAAATGTTTGAGAGAGAAGAAGTAGCTATACTTATATTAGACAAAATAGACTTTAAACCAAAAATGGTAACAAGAGACAAAAAAAACTTCATTATACAAAGGGGCATTTCATTAGAAAGATATAACCATGGTAAATATATAGGACCCAACATTCAATCACATAAACATATTAAACAAATGCTAACAGATATGAAGGGAGAAATAGACAACAATACAATAATCATAGGGACTTTAATATTCTAATATTAACAATGGAAGAATCATTCTGACAGAAAACCAATAAGGAAATATTGGATTTGAGCCATACTTGAGACTAAGAAATTTAACAGAGATCTATGGAGCACTTCATCCAACAGCAGCAGAATACACATTCTTATCAAGCATGCCAGGAATATTGTCCAGGAGGGATCACAAGAGAACTTACAAACCAAGTCTTAGCAAATTTAAGAAGATTGAACTCATGCAAGTATCTTTTTTTTTTTTATCACAATGGTACGAGACTAAAAATCAGTAACAAAAGGAAGGCTGAAACATTTCCAAATACATAAAAATTAAATAACATCCCCCACCCCAAAACTAATGGGTCAAAGAGGACATAAAAAGGAAAGCAAGAAATATCTTGAAAAAATGAAAATACAAACATTATTCACCAAAATTTATGGGGTGCTGCAAAACCAGTCTAAGGGGAAAGTTTACCATAATAAAAGCCTACATTAGGAAAAATAATTCTCAAATAAATAACCTAACTTCACTGCTGTAAGAACTAGTAAAAAAACAAAGCTCAAAGTTAGCAGAAGGAAGGAAGGAAGGAACAAAGATCAGAGAAGAAATACATGAAATAGAGACCAGAGAAACAATAGTGAATCCACCTGGTAGGAAGATGAGACCAGAACTCACTGTACAATGATCTTTGACTGACGTCTTCAAGGAAAGCCAGGTAAAGAGCATTCTCGTTGGCTAAATATCACAGGTATCAAAACCAGTTTAGATTCTACTAGTTCAGTACACTGGAAAGAAGTCACATAGATCATTTGGAATATAAAGCCAGATCATTTGTGAAAAGCACACAAATCTTAACGTATTTAGTTTCATAGCACATGTTACTACCTTCTTGGCTTATTCCAAATGTGTTTAAAGTAAATGGTTTAACACTTTACACATCTGAAACATAAGCACAGATTGCACACGTGTAAGATCTAGCATCTAGATTTGGTTTGAGCTGGAAGAGAAAGTACTGACATTCTTTCACTTCTCTCGTGAAGTGATGTTCAGCTAATCTGGACTTCAGATTTCTCTTTCATCTAGAAGTTACTGAAAGGAAATAGCAAACTCGCCCACAGACACCCTTCTGCAGGCAGCACCACCACCATTTTGGGTCTGAGGAATCAGGAGCAGAGGGAACAACCCCAGCTCCTCTTAGGAACATTTGAATTGGTGTGAGGGTAGGCATATGGCATTTTCTTCCAAGGAAGAATAACGAGGATTACAGATCTCCAACTACCTCTTGGAAGAAGCAAGATGGCCTTTGAAGGATCAGTACACTTCTACGACTCGAAGAGATCGGCATATTGAGGGCAAAGTGAATGTCTGCAGATGACAGCTCGTGGCTGCTTGTCCCCCGCGAACGCTAACACACTCAGCGATTGCCAAGCGGTGTGCGGTCATGGAATTGTAGAACAGTGTTAGGGGATGAAACAGAATAGAATCCTTAAAATAAATCCAGATTCATGTATTTAAAATATGCCAACCTTGGAGAAGATAATGCTTGAAAATGGTGACTCTCAAAGGCAAGGGAAGTCAAAATTGCTCCTCACTCAGGCTCTGTTGAAGGTAGTACCAATTTTCTTTAAAATTACTCTTAGCACATTTTCTCATCCCCAGGGGTTACCCACGAAGATTGTCTACTCATTCCTAGTATTTTGGCACAAAAGAGGAAGGATTAATTATAGTGGACAACTGAGTCTGCAGCTAAACACACGTTGGAGTCTATGACTTCTGTGGAATCTGCCCGTGAATAAAAGGGCTAACATTACATCCGAGGGATATTTTCATAAGCCACCAGAGTCACAGTGCTTGCTTTAGGGACTAAGATACTGGAGTATGTGTTTGTTGTTAGTGGTCCCAAGAGTATCCTGACCCATGTAACTCATTAGCCTCAGTTGAAGTATTCAGAGTTTGGTTCCCCAGAGGCTGCCAAAGAGAAAGGGCCTGAAGAGGCGGAATGAGCAGGTATTCAATCTTTTCCTCCCAAATTGACTAGGAATAAAACTGTTGTCTCAGGGGTCCTGGGTGGCTCAGTTAATCATCTGCCTTAGTCTCAGGTCATGATCCCAGGGTCCCGGGATCCACCCCTGCATTGGGCTCCCTGCTCAGGGGGAGCCTGCTTCTCCCTCTCCTTCTGCCTGCCACTCCCCTTGCTTCTGCTCTGTCTCTCTCTGTCAAACAAATAAATATAATCTTTAAAAAAACCCAAAACTATTGTCTCTACTTAACTTCCTTTACCATACTATTTAATAGTATCAGTTATAATACTTTTTGCTAGGATTTAAATTCCTTTTTGCTTTTATTGTTTCTTAATTTTATTTTTTAAAAGCTTTTATTTATTTAAGCAACTTGGGGCTGGATGTCAGGACCCTGAGATCAAGAGTCACAGGCTCTTCCAACTAAGCAAGCCAGGGGCCCCTTTAAATTCCTTTTTAAAATTGAGATACAATTGTCATTGTATTAGTTTTAGGCATACAATGTAATGATTCAATACTTGTGTGTATTGAAAAATGATCACCACAGGATGCCTAGTTAATGTTTATTGCTGCACATTGTTTCCTTTCTTTTCTTGTGTAGAGAACTTTTAAGATCTATTCTCTTACCAATTTTCAAATATACAACATGGTATATAATAAATTCTGCCTTTAAGTGGATCGCCTGATGGAATTGAGGGCAGCACAACAGAGGACAGCATATGATAAACGACTGTAGGGGAATTATCAGGATATCCACAGTATCATTCAGGATGCCAGTCTTGGTGACCAAGAGGTCCGTTGGTCCCTTTGTTAGAAGTGTGGAAGCCAAGAGCCAAAGCTCCTCTTCGGGGCTGAATTGTGTCCCGACAAAAGATTTATTCATATCCTGGCACCTTGTGTATATGCATGTGACTTTGTTTGAACAGAGAGTCTTTGAAGATGTAATCAAATGAAGATGAGGTCGTATGTGAGGGAGGTGGGCTTTAATCCAGAATGGTCAGTGTCCTCATGAGAAAACAGACACACAGACACAGATACAGACAGAATGCCATGTGACCACAGAGGGAAAAACTGGAACAATGATGGATCTACAAGCCAAAGAATGCCAAGGATTGGTGACAACACCAGAAGCTAAGAGAAAGACATAGAACACATTCTCTTTTAGAATCTTCAGAGAGAAGGTGACCGGGATGACACCTGATTTTGGACTGGCCTCCAGAACGGTGAGAGAATAAGTGTCTTGTTTTCAAAGACCCCAGTGTGTGGTGCTTTTTATGGCAGCCCCACTTTTGGTGGTGGGGACATATTGTAAATATCCAGGTAGGTAGGTCAGGATTGGCAATAGACAGTATAGGGTTCTACTTGGAGAGAGGACTCAGAGCCTGATACACTTTGACAATTCTCACGTCGGTGATTCAGTTGAAGTACCATCAATTTTGAAGGGGGAAATGGGTAAAAAGAGAATTAAAGGTAAAGAGCTTTGGTGTGTTTTTTCTTTAATATTTTGAGATGTATTTATTTATTTGAGAGAGAGCAAGCAGGGAAACAGTGAGAGGGAGAGGGAGAATCTCAAGCAGACTCCCCACAGAGCATAGAGCCCTCAGGATCTCAAGACCCTGAGATCAGGACCTGACCCATAATCAAGAGTCAGATGCTTAACCGACGGAGCCACCCAGGTGCTCCAAGGATTTGGAGTTTTAGCAGAGTCAGAATAGTAATGGTCACTGACATGAGAGAATATCTAGGCTGTATATGTTCATGATGGCTGCACGAAGGCCACTTCAAGCAGAGAGTGGCTGACAGCATGGCTCGATGCAGGGTGACTGGGAAAATGCACTGCAGAAAAAGTGTGACTTTAGTCAGAACTACTAGTTTTTTGCATTTACTCAATGCTTTCCAATTTATTATGCATTTTCACATTCTCTGTCTTATTCCCACAGCACCAAGAGACAACCTTGTCCTTACTTAACCGCTGGGCACACTCTGGAAGATATAGGTTAAATTCTTACTAGAAATGACTGAATTTTAATGATGGGGCCCAGATATGAACCTAGACATACAAACTTCAAAATTACGCTCTTTCTATGGCACTTCGGGATAGCTTTTCCACCGCTCTTAATAAGCCCCTACTCTTGGGGCACCTGGGTGGGTTAGTCAGTTAAACATTTGCCTTCAGCTTGGGTCATGATCCCAGGGTTCTGGGATTGAGCCCTGCACTAGGCTCCCTGCACAGCAGAGAGGCTACTTCTCCCTCTCCCTCTGCTGCTCCCCCTGCTTGTTCTCCCCCCCCCACCGCTCTCTGTCTGTGTCAAATAAATAATAAATTATTTATTAAAAATAGCCCCTACTCTTTACAGGTGGAGTCTAAAGGTTACCAAAAGGCAGAGATCAAATTCTTTAAAAAAAATAATAATAATTTTTATTTTGTTATGTTAGTCACCATACAGTACATCCCTTGTTTCTGATGTAAAGTTCGATGATTCATTAGTTGTGTATAACATTCAGTGCACCATGCAATACATGCCCTTCTTAATACCCATCACCAGCCTATCCCAATCCCCCACCGCCCTCCCCTCTGAAGCCCTCAGTTTGTTTCCCAGAGTACATAGTCTCTCATGGTTCATTCCCCCTTCTGTTTACCCCCCCTTCATTCTTCCCTTCCTTCTCCTACCCATATTCCTATTTCTTGTGTTCCATAAATGAATGAAACTATATGATAATTGTCTTTCTCTGCTTGACTTCTTTCACTTAGCATAATCTCCTCCAGTCCTGCCCATGTTGCTGCAAATGCTGGGTAATCATTCTTTCTGATGGCTGAGTAATATTCCATTGTATATATGGACCACATCTTCTTTATCCATTTGTCTGTTGAAGGGCACCTTGGCTCCTTCCACAATTTAGCTATTGTGGACAATGCCGCTATGAACATTGGGGTGCATATGGCTCTTCTCTTCACTACGTCTGTATCTTTGGGGTAAATACCCAGGAGTGCAATGGCTGGGTCATAGGGTAGCTCAATTTTTAACTCTTTAAGGGACCTCCACACTGTTTTCCAAAGTGGCTGTACCAACTTGCATTCCCACCAACAGTGGAAGAGGGATCTCCTTTCTCCACATCCTCTCCAACAATTGTTGTTTCCTGCCTTGTCAATTTTTGCTATTCTAACTGGCGTAAGGTGGTATCTCAATGTGGTTTTGATTTGAATTTCCCTGGTGGCTAATGATTTTGAACATTTTTTCATGTGTCTGTTAGCCATTTGTATGTCTTCATTGGAAAAGTGTCTGTTCATATCTTCTGCCCATTTTATGATTTGTTTATTTGTTTCTCGCGTATTGAGTTTGAGAAGTTCTTTGTAGATCTTGGATACCAGTCTTTTATCTGTAGCATCATTTGCAAATATATTCTCTAATTCCGTGGGCTGCCTCTTAGTTTTTTTGCCTGTTTCCTAGGCTGTGCAGAAGCTTTTTATCTTGATGAAGTCCCACAAGTTCATTTTATCTTTTGTTTCTCTTGCCTTTGGAGATGTGTCATGAAAAAGTTGCTTTGGCCGATGTCGTAGAGGTTGCTGCCTATGTTTCTGGAAGGGCTGGCTTAGTGGTCACATATTCTTTCAATTTCTGCCAGTCCTGGAAGCTCTTTATCTCTCCATCCATTCTGAATGACAGCCTTGCCAGATAAAGTATTCTTGGCTGCATGTTCTTCTCATTCAGTACCCTGAATATGTGTTGCCAGGCCTTTCTGGCTTGCCAGGTTCTCTGTGGACAGGTCTGACGTTATTCTGATGTTCCTCCCTCTGTATATAAGGAATCTCTTCCTCCTAACTGCCCTTAGGATGGCTTCCTTTGTTCTAAGATTTGCGAGTTTTACTGTTATATGCCAGGGTGTTGGTCTGTTCTCCTGATCTTGGGAGGGGTCCTCTCTGCCTCTAGGACACGAACATTTGTTTCATTTCCCAGATTAGGGAAGTTCTCAGCTATGATTTGCTCAAATATATCTTCTAGTCCTCTCTCCCTCTTTTCACCCCCTCAGGGATCCCAATGATTCTGACACTGAAACATTTCATGGCATTGTTAATCTCTAATTCTGTTCTCATGGATTTTAAGCTGTTTGTTCCAGGCTCCTGCTGTTCCTTTCTTTCTATTAGTTTATCTTCTAGATCACTAATTCATTCTTCTGCCTCACTTTCCCTAGCTGTTAGAGTATCTAGTTTAGACCACATCTCATTCATAGCATTTTTAAGTTCGGCCTGATTAGCTCTCATTTCTGCCCTTAGGGATTCTATGTTGCCTTTAAAGGTTTTCTCAAGTCTAGCTATTGTCTTCATAATTGTTACCCTGAAGTCTATTTCTGACATCTTGTTTATATCCATATGCATTAGGTCTGCAGGAGAGGCCATTGTCTCTGGTTCTTTCTTTGTTCGGATTTCCTCCTCTTAGTCATTCTGTTGAGGGGTGGTTGAGGGAATGTACAGAGTCAAAAATATCAACCACAATCCAGGCATGGTGCACCTGGGAAAGTTCGGAGCAATTGGAAGCCACCACCAAAAAAAACCCAGCCAAAGTGAACTGCAAGAATAAGATATAAAGTTTTAAAAAGGGAGGGTGTGGAAGGAGGGGGGGCTATAATCTCTCAATGTGGGCGATGTAGGGTGTTTCAGTTCTTCCTGGTTGTATTTTGTTCTCTTTCTTAGAGAACACCACTTCCCATAGTTACAAGATAATTAAAACTGGTATAAATATAAAGGTAGTATTGAATAGGTAAAAAAAAAGGACTACATTGAAGCTTATATCTATCTATAAAGGAAAAGAAAAAAAAAGTACTGGTGTGAAAAAGTATAAGTTAAAATGTTACTATGGAATATATTGTATTAAACATCTAGTTGGGGGGACAGGAGTTAAGATGGCGGAGGAGTAGGGGACCCCTTTTTCAGCCGGTCCCCTGAGTCGAGCTAGATAGGTACCAGACCAGCCTAAATAACCACGGAATCAGCCTGAGACGCAGGATGATGCATCTGGATCTCTACAAATGAACATCTCCAGCGCTGAGTATTGAGGTACGAAGAGGGGAGCTGTAAACCGTGCACGGATATCGGAAGATAAATGGAAGGGGGAGGGAGCCGCTGCGTTTGGGCGCCGGGAAACGGCAGCCACCTGCACGGGAGAGCGGGCGGACTCGCGGTCGGCACCCGCGAAACAGCAGACTGAGACCCTGAACCGGGTGCGCGCGCCACCAGGCTTCTCACGGAACTCCGGAATCGGCCGCAATCCTTCTGTTCCGTGACAGAGGCTGAAATTTGGCCGCTGCTGCTCTGACTCTCAGAAGAGGCACAGCAAACCGCCAGGGAAAGCTGCCAGAGAACAAAAGCCTGGAAATACCGGCTCAGAGAGTGCCCATCCCCATCCTCCCTCGCAGGGGACACGGAGACTCTAACCAAACAGGGTTGCCTGAGTATCGGCGCGGCAGGCCCCTCCCCCAGAACACAGAAGGCAGGCTGAAAAATCAAGAAGCCCACAACCCAGGCGCCTGGGTGGCGCAGTCATTGAGCGCCTGCCTTCGGCT
The DNA here is from genome assembly GCF_017311325.1 of Ursus maritimus. Lineage (NCBI taxonomy): Eukaryota > Metazoa > Chordata > Mammalia > Carnivora > Ursidae > Ursus > Ursus maritimus. The sequence continues at coordinate 8,594,522 of NW_024425564.1, forward strand.
TAGGGCGTGATCCCGGCGTTCCGGAAAGGAGTCCCTCATCGGGCTCCTCCGCTGGGAGCCTGCTTCTTCCTCTCCCACTCCCCTGCTTCTGTTCCCTCTCTCGCTGGTTGGCTGCCACATAAATAAATAAATAAAATCTTTAAAGAAGAAGCCCACATCCCTAAGATCCCTATAAAACAAGGGGCACGGCCTGGGACCCAGTCAATAATTTGGGCTCTGGAAACCCCGCAACCTCTCTTCATCAGAATGACAAGAAGGAGAAGCCCCCCCCAGCAAAGAAAAGACAGTGATTCTGTGGCCTCTGCCACAGAAATAATGGATATGGATGTAACCAAATTATCAGAAATGGAATTCAGAGTAACGATGGTCAAAATGATGAGTAGAATTGAAAAAACTATTAACGAAAAGGTTACTGAGAATATAGAATCCCTAAGGACAGAAATGAGAGCGAATCTGACAGAAATTAAAAATTCTATGAGCCAAATGCAGGCAAAACTAGAGGCTCTGACGGCCAGGGTCGCAGAAGCAGAGGAACGGGTTAGTGAATTGGAGGATGGGTTAATAGAGGAAAAAATGAAAATAGAAGATGGTCTTAAAAAAATCCACGCCCACGAATGTAGGTTACGGGAGATTACTGACTCAATGAAACGATCCAATGTTAGAATCATCGGCATCCCCGAGGGGGTGGAGAAAAACAGAGGTCTAGAAGAGATATTTGAACAAATTGTAGCTGAAAACTTCCCTAATCTAGCAAGGGAAACAAACATTCGTGTCCAAGAGGCAGAGAGGACCCCTCCCAAGCTCAACCACGACAAACCTACGCCACGTCACGTCATAGTGCAATTCGCAAATATTAGATGCAAGGATACAGTATTGAAAGCGGCCAGGGCAAAGAAATTTCTCACGTACCAAGGCAAAAGCATCAGAATTACGTCAGACCTGTCTACACAGACCTGGAATGAGAGAAAGGGTTGGGGGAGCATATTTAAAGCTCTTTCAGAGAAAAACATGCAGCCAAGGATCCTTTATCCAGCAAGGCTGTCATTCAGAATTGATGGAGAAATAAAGACATTTCAGAATCGCCAGTCACTAACCAATTTTGTAACCACGAAACCAGCCCTACAGGAGATATTACGGGGGGTTCTATAAAAGTAAAAAGGCCCCAAGAGTGATACAGAACAGAAAGTCACAGCCAATACAAACAAAGACTTTACTGGCAACATGGCAACATTAAAATCATATCTCTCAGTAATCAGTCTTAATGTAAATGGTTTGAACCATCCCATAAAACGCCACAGGGTTGCAGATTGGATAAAAAGAAATGACCCATCCATTTGCTGTCTACAAGAGACTCATTTCGAACCCAAAGATGCATTCAGACTGAGAGTAAGGGGATGGAGTACCATCTTTCACGCAAATGGACCTCAAAAGAAAGCTGGGGTAGCAATTCTCATATCAGATAAATTGGATTTTAAACTACAGACTATAGTTAGAGATGCAGAAGGGCACTATATTATTCTTAAGGGAAGTATTCAACAAGTGGATATGACAATTATAAATATATATGCCCCCAACAGGGGAGCAGCAAGATACACAAGCCAACTCTTAACCAGAATAAAGAGACATATAAATAAAAATACATTAATAGTAGGGGACCTCAACACTCCACTCTCAGAAATAGACAGAACACCCTGGCAAAAACTAAGCAAAGAATCAAAGGCTTTGAATGCCATACTCGACGAGTTGGACCTCATAGATATATATAGAACACTACACCCCAGAACCAAAGAATACTCATTCTATTCTAATGCCCATGGAACATTCTCAAGAATAGACCATGTTCTGGGACACAAAACAGGTCTCAACCGATACCAAAAGATTGAAATTATCCCCTGCATATTCTCAGACCACAACGCTCTGAAATTGGAACTCAACCACAAGGAAAAATTTGGAAGAAACTCAAACACTTGGAGACTAAGAACCATCCTGCTCAGGAATGACTCGATAAACCAGGAAATCAAAAATCAAATTAAACAATTTATGGAGACCAATGAGAATGAAAATACAACAGTCCAAAACCTATGGGATACTGCAAAGGCAGTCCTAAGGGGGAAATACATAGCCATCCAAGCCTCACTCAAAAGAATAGAAAAATCTAAAATGCAGTTTTTATATTCTCACCTCAAGAAGCTGGAACAGCAACAGAGGGACAGGCCTAATCCACGCACGAGGAAGCAGTTGACCAAAATTAGAGCTGAAATCAATCAAGCAGAAACCAGAAGTACAGTAGAGCAGATCAACAGGACTAGAAGCTGGTTCTTTGAGAGAATCAATAAAATTGACAGACCACTGGCAAGACTTATCCAAAAGAAAAGAGAAAGGACCCAGATTATTAAAATTATGAATGAAAAAGGAGAGGTCACGACGAACACCATTGAAATTGGAAGGATTATTAGAAATTTTTATCAACAGCTATATGCCAATAAACTAAGCAATCTGGAAGAGATGGAATCCTTCCTGGAAACCTATAAACTACCAAGATTGAAACCGGAAGAAATTGATTCCTTAAACAGGCCAATTAATTATGAAGAAATTGAGTCAGTGATAAACAACCTTCCAAATAACAAAACTCCAGGCCCGGACGGTTTTCCTGGGGAATTCTACCAAACATTCAAAGAAGAAATAATACCTATTCTCCTAAAGCTATTTCAAAAAATAGAAACAGAAGGAAAGCTACCAAACTCATTCTATGAGGCCAATATTACCTTGATCCCCAAACCAGGCAAAGACCCCCTCAAAAAGGAGAATTACAGACCGATTTCCCTAATGAATATGGACGCCAAAATCCTCAACAAGATACTTGCTAATAGAATCCAACAGTACATTAAAAGGATTATCCATCACGATCAAGTGGGATTCATACCTGGGATGCAAGCGTGGTTCAATATTCGCAAATCAATCAGCGTGATACATCATATCAACAAGAAAAGACTCAGGAACCATATGATCCTCTCAATCGATGCCGAAAAAGCATTTGACAAAATACAGCATCCTTTCCTGATTAAAACCCTTCAGAGTGTAGGAATAGAAGGTACATTTCTCAATCTCATAAAAGCCATCTATGAAAAGCCTACTGCAAATATTATTCTCAATGGGGAAAAGCTGGAAGCCTTTCCCTTAAGATCAGGAACTCGACAAGGATGCCCACTCTCGCCACTATTATTCAACATAGTACTAGAAGTCCTTGCAACAGCAATCAGACGACAAAAAGGGATCAAAGGTATTCAAATTGGCAAAGAAGAAGTCAAAATGTCTCTCTTTGCAGATGACATGATACTCTATATGGAAAACCCAAAAGAAGCCACTCCCAAACTATTAGAAGTTATAGAGCAATTCAGTAACGTGGCGGGATACAAAATCAATGCTCAGAAATCAGTTGCATTTCTATACACGAATAACGAGACCGAAGAAAGAGAAATTAGGGAATCCATCCCATTTACAATAGCACCAAAAACCATACGTTACCTTGGAATTAACTTAACCAGAGACGTAAAGGACCTATATTCTAGAAACTATAAATCACTCTTGAAAGACATTGAGGAAGACATAAAAAGATGGAAAGATATTCCATGCTCATGGATTGGAAGAATTAACATAGTTAAAATGTCCATGCTACCCAGAGCAATCTACACTTTCAATGCTATCCCGATCAAAATACCGAGGACATTTTTCAAAGAACTGGAACAAATAGTCCTTAAATTTGTATGGAAACAGAAAAGGCCCCGAATCTCCAAGGAACTGTTGAAAAGGAAAAACAAAGCTGGGGGCATCACAATGCCGGATTTCGAGCTGTACTACAAAGCTGTGATCACAAAGACAGCATGGTACTGGCACAAAAACAGACACATAGACCAATGGAACAGAATAGAGAGCCCAGAAATGGACCCTCGGCTCTTTGGGCAACTAATATTTGATAAAGCAGGAAAAAACATCCGGTGGGAAAAAGACAGTCTCTTCAATAAATGGTGCTGGGAAAATTGGACAGCTACATGCAAAAGAATGAAACTTGACCACTCTCTCACACCATACACAAAAATAAACTCCAAATGGATGAAAGACCTCGATGTGAGACAGGAATCCATCAAAATTCTAGAGGAGAACATAGGCAGCAACCTCTACGACATCGGCCAAAGCAACCTTTTTCATGACACATCCCCAAAGGCAAGAGAAACAAAAGATAAAATGAATTTATGGGACTTCATCAAGATTAAAAGTTTCTGCACAGCCAAGGAAACAGTCAGAAAAACTAAGAGGCAGCCCACGGAATGGGAGAATATATTTGCAAATGACACTACAGATAAAGGACTGGTATCCAAGATCTACAAAGAACTTCTCAAACTCAATACACGAGAAACAAATAAACAAATCAAAAAATGGGCAGAAGATATGAACAGACACTTTTCCAATGAAGACATACAAATGGCTAACAGACACATGAAAAAATGTTCAAAATCATTAGCCATCAAGGAAATTCAAATCAAAACCACACTGAGATACCACCTTACGCCAGTTAGAATGGCAAAAATAGACAAGGCAAGAAACAACAATTGTTGGAGAGGATGTGGAGAAAGGGGATCCCTCCTACATTGTTGGTGGGAATGCAAGTTGGTACAGCCACTCTGGAAAACAGTGTGGAGGTCCCTTAAAAAGTTAAAAATTGAGCTACCCTATGATCCAGCCATTGCACTACTGGGTGTTTACCCCAAAGATACAGACGTAGTGAAGAGAAGGGCCATATGCACCCCAATGTTCATAGCAGCAATGTCCACAATAGCTAAATCGTGGAAGGAGCCGAGATGCCCTGCAACAGATGACTGGATTAAGAAGTTGTGGTCCATATATACAATGGAATATTACTCAGCAATCAGAAAGAATGAGTTCTCAACATTTGCTACAACATGGACGGCACTGGAGGAGGTAATGCTAAGTGAAATAAGTCAAGCAGAGAAAGACAACTATCATATGATTTCTCTCATCTATGGAACATAAGAACTAGAATGATCAGTAGGGGAAGAAAGGGATAAAGAAAGGGGGGGTAATCAGAAGGGGGAATGAAACATGAGAGACTATGGACTATGAGAAACAAACTGAGGGCTACAGAGGGGAGGGGGGTGGGGGAATGGGATAGACCGGTGATGGGTAGTAAGGAGGGCACATATTGCATGGTGCACTGGGTGTTATACACAACTAATGAATCATCGAGCCTTACATCGAAAACCGGGGATGTACTGTATGGTGACTAACATAATATAATAAAAAATCATTATTAAAATAAAAAAAAAATAAACATCTAGTTGAAATGATAATTATGTAAAAAAAAACAGCAGAGGAGAAACATGAGAAAGAATTTTAAAAAATTGTATTCAAGAAATACAGAAGCCATGAGGCAACACCAGGAGCTTGTGGTGTTGGAGTTTTACAGTTTAATGGGTACCCTCTGTTGTTGTCCTCTTGTTCTTCCAGCTTGTCTTCTGGGGGCGGGGCCTGCCGGTTGTTTTTCAGGCAACCTGGCTTGGGAAGAGTTGCCCTGCTCCCTATCAAGGGGTGTGGTGGAAACCACATTTTTAGGCTTTTGTTCTCTGGCGGCTTTTCGCATATTTTTGGAGGGTCAGAGCGAAGGAAAATGTCCACTTCCAGACCTCCACCCCCAAGGAGAGAAGCCACAGTCTGCTCTTCTCTGAATCTTCCAGAACAGTCTCCCCCTCCCTAAGTTCTGCTGAACACCGCAGCCTCACACAGATGGTGCTTGCCCCCAGCGAGCCTTTCAGCAATGGACTCAGGGCCCCACTTGTCTCTGCGCCCCACCCCCGTGCCTCCAAAACCCACAGCGATACTGGTCTAGGTGGGCGTGGGCCATAGGCCGTGATGGTGGCTGGCCAGCCCCCAGGGTCCACCAGCACAGGTCTGTGCAAGTGGCTGCCCGCCTCCCAGCATTTGCCCCTTAAGCTCCTGGATTCTATTTGAACATTGTTTTCAGGCCCTTCCTGACCCATGGCCACCACTCTGCAAGCTATCTCTGGTCCCCAGGTGCAGGACACTTTTTCACTGGGGTATTACACTACTTTCCAGTGGCTAGCTTCTGGTGGCTCCCTCCCCCTTCTGTTTGTCCTCCTATATCTGTCCATGCAGTCACAGCTCCGTCCTTCATACCGCTCAGCTGTGATCCTCTGCTCCCATAGAGATCTAGAGGTATAATCTTACATCTCAGGATGATTTCATTGGTGTTCAGACAGGCTTGGTAGATATTCAGCTAAATTCAGGGGACTGGTTGAAACGAAGTCCCCCACTCCTCCGCCACCTTGTCCCTCTGTGCTTGGACTCATAAGTGGTTTCCTTTTTATTTTAGCATGGATCCCAGAGATCTTTATTGTCTGTATCGTTATTCCCATTTAACACAAACATCCAAAGCCATTCAAGCGTTCACTTAAAGGAAGTGAAAATGTTTCACCCCAGGGCCCTGTGTGTCCTTAAGAGCAGAGAAGTAGTTATTCACCCAGAACAACAGGCCGTGTAACTTTATGACCCTGAGGGGTTTTGCACCAAAGAGAGTTCATTTGAGGGATTTTAAAGTGACCATTTGGGTATAACCATCATGATGTTGTTCAAACATAATGGACAGGAGGAAACTGTCACTATCGGGGATAAACAGTATCACAAAACTGCTTTTCCGCTGGCACACATGCAGCATCTCTGTGCTGTCAAGACAAACCCCAGGGGTAGATTCCAGTGGGAATATTGTGATGCTGTTAGCGATCCAGAGAGACCCTGACCGTGTGCATACTCTCCCCCGGCTGTCATTTCCAGCCTCCAAGCGCTGTCTCTGGACAAGGTCACTTGTCATGAGCACGACCAGCTCAGGGGGTGCAAGGCCCTGGTGGAGCTGGTCACTGTCGGGTAGGGAACAGCACCCTGGTTACGCGGACGTGTCCAGTCCCAGACACAGATACACTTACCTGCACGGGCTACGAGTTGGGAAAACCTACCAGAAATCAGAACCATGTGCATGAAGATGGCATTGCAGAGCTCCAGCCTCCGTGGGAAAGTGCACTGTGTGCGACAATACAGGACATGACACCAGATCCATGCCCCAAACACGTTTCTGTGCAAGCTGAGCCCGCGGTAAGATCGAAGGGCTGCCGGTCAGACTCAGTTGTTCTGGGATGTTTGCCTTCATCTCTCCTAATTCAGATTGTGTGACAGCGCTTCAGACTGAGATGGCTATTTGGGAAGTTTACACACACGGAGATGTTTGATAAGTAATATACGTTTTATTCATTCCTTACATTTCCTCCTGGTGATTCTAAGTAAGCTCCACAGAACGTGGCATTTCTTGTGAAATAGAGGCCATTTCCTGTATTTTCATAGTATGTTACTGCATTGAAATACACGCGGCTTTGGGCAGATGTCAGATATAAAAGCGTTGATCAGTTGATGCCTGGATCAAAGAACTTGTAAAACAGCATGAAGAGAGGATCTAAATGTATTTTACCCTTTGAAACTTCTGCTGCATTATTGTAGGTAAAACAGATCACATACAAAATGGGCCTTGCGTCATGTACTGTTCACATACGATGCTGTCCTCTAGAGTCATAACAACTAACAGGGGGGCTCACAGACTTAAGGAAAACAGCGCGCAGCCTCACATCGGTGCTTCCCTGGCTCTGCGCAGAATCACACGTCAGCACCACCTGCTGCGTCACAGCTGACGCTCCCACGTCACTGGCACTAACGCGTCACGCCCTCAATGTCTGTGACACGAAGGTTACAGAAAACCACTGTCACACTGGTGTCGTCGTACTCGGGCCTGACATCTGAAGGGATTTATCGGCATTGATGTTAATAGGCTTTTCTCTGAGCTAAAAGTTTGTTTTTCCCGCAGTTGCCCACCTACTTCCATGAAAACGCTGTGATACAGTCCAGCCACGGGCCTCCTAAGAGAGCCACGGTCACGATGCAAGAAGAAGGGATATGCCTCCAACAGTTTGCTAGAAAAATGCTAAACTGTTACTATTTCTTACAGTGTTTGAGTCATTTGTATTCTTATTTTCCCTATGACTTTACAGTATGTGCGTGTCTTCTTGCACAAAGGAATGGACTAGTGTCCCAAATAGGGGGAAATATGCAAAACCTGTGGAGCTTTTCACAATAACATGATGCAGATGCTCTAGGATCACTAGTGAGCATCTCTGGAAGCTGCATGAGTCCATGGACTTAGATTTTGAGCACCCACTTGCATTAAAGCATCAGGTAAGGGAATTCCCTTGATAGATGTCAGAGGAAATTCTAGATGACACAGGGAGGACACAATCGTCTTAGAAGCTCTGGCAGTGAAAGTCTCCCATCAAAGGGTCTTCCTCCCAGTCATCTGGAGTCATGGTCCCTGCAAAGCACCTTCTTCATTGCTCCCGTCACATCCTTGTTCCGCAGTGTATATATGACAGGGTTGACCATGGGGGTGACGATGGTGTAGAACAGAGAAACGAACTTGCCCTGATCCTGGGAGTAGTTGTTGCTGGGCTGGAGGTAAGCGTAGATGGCCGTGCCATAGAACAGGGAGACCACCGTGATGTGGGACCCACACGTCCCAAACGCTTTCCTCTGCCCTGCAGATGACTTTATTCTTAAGACTGCCCTGACAATCCAACCATAGGAAACTGTGATTAAGGCCACAGGGACGAGGAGAATGATCACACCGACAAAGAAGAGCACAGACTCATTCACAGTGGTGTCAACACAGGCAAGCTTGAGCAGTGGGGGGACCTCACAAAAGAAATGGTCTATTTTATTTCTCCCACAAAGTTGTACAAGGAAGGTGAGCACTGTCTGCAATGAGGAGTTGGCAAAACCAATGAACCATGATGCAGAAGCCATGAGGGCACAGAGACGGGGGTGCATGACCACTGTGTAGTGCAGGGGCCTGCAGATGGCAGCATAGCGGTCAAATGCCATGACCCCTAAGAGAATGCATTCAGTGCCTCCCAATCCTAGAGTGACAAAGAGCTGAACTACGCATCCACCAAAGGAGATAGACTTGTCTGCTCCCCTGAGATGAACCAGGAGCTGCGGGACAGTGCTGGTCGTGTAGCACAGGTCCAGAAAGCTCAGGTTGGAGAGGAAAAAGTACATGGGAGTCTGAAGATGGGGGTCCAGGTGGGACAAGGCAATGATGGTGGTGTTTCCCAGCAGAGTGAACAGATAGAAGATCAGAAGAACCACGAAGAGGACGAGCGCCAGCTGAGGCCGGTCTGAGAAACCCAGCAGGACAAACCCAGTGAAAGAACTGCCATTTTTCTGTTCCATCCTCTGTTAGCACATGTTTCCTGTCAGGACCGAGCATTTAGAAATTTTAGAAAAATTAAAAAAAAAATAATTGGCAGTGGAGGTAGATATGTTATAAGACATGGCAATGGGGATGGTCTGGGGGAAAGATGGCAGATGGGTAGGAGACCCTTTTTCAGCTGGTCCCCTGAATCGAGCTGATTATCTACCAGACCATCCTGAACACATACGAAATCAGCCTGATACACAGGAAGATACATCTGGATCTTACAAAAGAACATCTCCAGCGCTGAATATTAAGATACAAAGCTGGGAGCCATGAATCCGCGCACAGAAGGTGGAGGGAACCGCCGTGCTCTGGAGCCGGGAAGCAGTAGCCACCTACACTGGGGAGCGGGCTGGACTCGCGGACCGGTAGCCACTGGGAAACCAGTGGCAAAGAAGAAGTCAAACTGTCTCTCTTTGCAGATGACATGATACTCTATATGTAAAACCCAAGAGACTCTACCCGAAAACTACCAGAACTTATAGAGCAATTCAAAATGTGGCGGGTTACAAACTCAATGCTCAGAAATCAGTTGTATTTTTATACACAAACAATGAGGCTGAAGAAAGAATTCCATTTACAATAGCACGAAAAATCATACGTTATCTCGGAATTAAACAGAGAAGTAAGGATCTATATTCTAGAAACTACAAATCACTCTTGAAAGACATTGAAGATAACACAAAAAGATGGAAAAATATTCCATGCTCATGGATTAGAAGAATAAACATAGTTAAAATGTCTATGCTACCCAGAGCAATCTACACTTTCAATGCCATGCCGATCAAAATACCAATAACATTTTTCAAAGAACGGAACAAACAGCCCTTAAATTTGTGTGGAACCAGAAAAGGCACCGAATCCCCAAGGAATTGTTGAAAAGGAAAAACAAAGCTGGGGGCATCACAATGCCGGATTTCGAGCTGTACTACAAAGCTGTGATCACAAAGACAGCATGGTACTGGCACAAAAACAGACACATAGACCAATGGAACAGAAGAGAGAACCCAGAAATGGGCCCTCGGCTCTTTGGGCAACTAATTTTTGACAAAGCAAGAAAAAACATCCAGTGAAAAAAAAGTCTCTTCAATAAATGGTGCTGGAAAAACTGGACAGCTATATGCAAAAGAATGAAAAGAATGAAACTTGACCACTCTCTCACACCATACACAAAGATAAACTTCAAATGGATGAAAGACCTCAATGTGAGACAGGAATCCATCACAATCCTGGAGGAGAACATAGGCAGCAACCTCTTTGACATCGGCCACAGCAACTTTTTTCATAACACATCTCCAACGGCAAGAGAAACAAAAGATAAAATGAACTTGTGGGACTTCATCAAGATAAAAAGTTTCTACACAGCCAAGGAAACAGTCAAAAAACACTAAGAGGCAGCCCACGGAATGGGAGAATATATTTGCAAATGACACTACAGATAAGACTAGTATCCAAGATCGACAAAGAACATCTCAAACTCAATACACGTGAAACAAATAATCAAATCAAAAAATGGGCAGAAGATATGAACAGACACTTTTCCAGTGAAGACATACAAATGGCTAACAGACACATGAAAAAATGTTCAAAATCATTAGCCACCAGGGAAATTCAAATCAAAACCACGTTGAGATACCACCTTACCCCAGTTAGAATGGCAAAAATTGACAAGGCAGGAAACAACAATTGTTGGAGAGGATGTGGAGAAAGGAGATCCCTCTTCAACTGTTGGTGGGAATGCAAGTTGGTACAGCCACTTTGGAAAACAGTGTGGAGGTCCCTTAAAGAGTTAAAAATTGAGCTACCCTATGACCCAGCCATTGCACTCCTGGGTATTTACCCCAAAGATACAGACGTAGTGAAGAGAAGGGCCGTATGCACCCCAATGTTCATAGCAGCATTGTTCACAGTAGCTAAACTGTGGAAGGAGCCAAGGTGCCCTTCAACAGACAAATGGATAAAGAAGATGTGGTCCATATATACAATGGAAGAGTATTCAGCCATCAGAAAGAATGATTACCCAGCATTTGCAGCAACATGGGCGGGACTGGAGGAGATTATGCTAAGTGAAAGAAGTCAAGCAGAGAAAGACAATTATCATATGGTTTCACTCATTTATGGAACATAAGGAATAGCAGGGAGATTGTTAGGAGAAGGAAGGGAAGAATGAAGGGGGGGTAAACAGAAAGGGGAATGAACCATGAGAGACTATGGACTCTGGGAAACAAACTGAGGGCTTCAGAGGGGAGGGGGTAGAGGAATGGGATAGGCCGGTGATGGGTATCAAGGAGGGCACGTATTGCATGGTGCACTGGGTGTTATACGCAAATAATGAATCATGGAACTTTACATCAAAAACTAGGGATGTACTGTATGGTGACTAACACAACAATAAATAAATAAATAAATAAATAAATAAATAAATAAATAAATCTGAAGAAGCATAGTTACAAACTCACCAAAGAGGCATCAGAAAACGAGTATTTCAGCTCTATGAAGTTCAAATTGTTAGGCATACAGTACATTTTTAGGTCTTCAAAGACAAAAAATCTGAATCAGGTTTCAGGGTAGACCCACTGTTGTATGAAAGAAATGGGTACAAAACTGACATAAAATAAATATTTATGAGATCGGAGTAGAGCGTATAGTATTTCACACTATTTTGTACCTCCTTGGATTTCCTATGGAGATGTATTCAGTGGTATCCACAAAAAACAATCTATGCACGAAAAACGTCTTAATGGCATGAGGTATAAAGGAATCTGAGACAGTGTAAGTGTGCAACAACAGGGAATCTGCCAGACTCACTCCAGCTCAGAAGAGAGAATAAAAACAAACCACGGTTCAGTCTCACGCACACATGCACAAGTACAGATGAATTACCTAAAATAAATTGCTGGCGTTTTAAAGGTGTCTAATAAAGGAATTCCTCACCAAAGTAAGGAGGACAAGTGAAATGCTAACGCACCCAAGGAAACACCACTACCATATGTACCATTAGAAAAAATGATGATATATTTTAGCATTATCCTATCGATAAGGACTAAGAGGGCAGGTAAGAGAAGACAAAACTCTGGTGAGCTGACCCTGTACAAATGATTTCCTGCTTTAACGGATTATAAATGTATGAGTGTGTGTATATATAAGCATAAAGAATGCTGAATGGCTTCTATCTGACAGGTATAAAAGTGAATATGATTTTAAGTGGAAAAATAAAATATCAGGCAAAGGCGATGTCCACTAGGAAGAATGTGACATGTGACTGTCTCTGCATGTTACAACTGCTCAGTGCCTTCCTGGAGGCTTACCGGGAGGGAACTACGATCTCAGGTCATAGTCTACCATCTTTTTTTTTCCCACACATTACAGCCAGGAAAATGATCCTACTTTAGTAACAATGGGTATGGGAAAGATCGGGCTGCATAATGCGTTCTCCTGATTGCAACAGGCGCTCTGCGGATCTGGGTCCCTTTTGTTTCCCTTCCTCCTCCTCAGCACCCATCCCTCTCAATCCCTGTGCCCCACAGGCACTCGGAAAAGGCTATGTTTAGACTAAAGTGAAATGAAGTTTCATTTCATCCACTTCTTACCACATTTAAGACTCGTGTAAATAGGCTAAGAACCGTCATCTATACGTAGAGTAGGTATCCAATGACACAGCAATGAGAGACATCGATTCCTCTTAGACAAACTATGTAAATAATTCTGGCTGGAAATAGTAAACACATCTATACTGAATAAGGAGCACAGAACGCTGTCCTAGTAACTATCATGATAGGATATCTTATAGGAAAACCAGTACAAACAACACAAAAGTATTACTATGCATACAAAACAACAAATACTTAAATAAACACAAGTTATATACTGAGAAGGAAAAGTGTTATTGGGTAAAATAAAAATAAAAATATATAGATGCCAAAAGCAAAAACAATGTCATTCTATGTAATAATTACCATCTAAAAAACAATATAGAGGAAATGACATCTCATAAAAATACAATTCTACAATAATAATTAAGAGAAACCAGGCATCAAATGGAAGAGAGGTTGTATGTTCAGTAGCAACCTACGGAGAAGCTGATAGAGCCATTAACAGGAGTGTTCAATGCTGATATCGTCTAAAAGTTTAAGTGGAAGAGCGATATTTCCAGAAAACCAGATGTTCAGTAGCGGTCTTACAAACTACACATTTTAAAGACCAAAGATCTCAAGAAAGTGTCTGTATTGAGGATATTCAAATATATAAACAATCACCGCTATGACTTGACATAAAACCCTGCCCTATCCAGTTCCTGAATGATCGATAAGAAGAGTATTTGGCAGTGGTAGAAATGTACTTCAGCTCAGCCAATATTAGACCGTGTCCGCGGTCAACTGCCCAGATCACCAGAACAGGCCCGAGGACAATGCAGGAGGAGCTGATGAGGGAATGCAGCTGTCAACTTACGGGAAATGACAGGTCTAATGAACATGGACAGTACTTTCCAGCAGGTTCCACGGGAGAAGAGGATCAATAGGATTTCCACCGCATGTGTGGTTTGTTCAGGAATGACTCTCAGGATAAAAGGGTGAGGGAACAAAACAGAGCAGAGAACGTTGACTAAGCAAGGATGCCAGGCTCAGGTGGATTATGGCTCAGGCTGATCCCTAAGGCAGGACAGGACTCTCCCACACAAGCAGCCATCTGTGCTGGTGGAACCCATGCGTCCTCGCTGTCTATTTTACTAGCCGCTATCCACATGTCACCACCTGCGCATTTAAAAGCGTCCTCCAGAAAAAAATGAATTTTTGTATTTTATTTAATGCTAATTAATTTAAATGTAAATGGCTTCCCGTGCTACTTTCTCCCGTATTTGGACAGCCCAGCTCTGGAGCATGAGTGCAGCAGTTTTCGTCCCACTGCACGGGCATTGGCAGCCTTTGTCTACCCCACAGCGACCTGTCACTGGCTGTGAGCTGCCCCACCGTGTTCCTGAGACCCCCTGGCACAGTGGCTCCCCTTCAGCTGAGGGCCAATCTCTGAGAAGGGAATGGCTGTGAACCCTGCAGCCCGTATTC
>NW_024425564.1:8609025-8667092 GCF_017311325.1 Ursus maritimus
TAACACATCAGGCAAGGACCGGAGCAGCAGCCAGGGAAAGAGGGTCTGAGCAGGACACCAAGAGCATCACGCAAGAGTCCATTCCCGATCCTGTGCGAGGAGAGAAGGATGGAGCCCAGTGTCCAAACAGAGAAGCACCAACACCATAGTCACAACATAGAACTCCCCTGTAGTAATCTCCGATACAGCATTTTTTAAACTCCAGACATGCTTTAGATGTTTTAGAAAATCTAAAGGGGGAAAATGACCATTTAGAAAGTATTAATACTGACAATGAGTTTTTTGCATAGAGAACAAATATTGTCTAATTTCACAGACAATAAGGACCAAAGGGAAAGCAGGGAAGCATATACTCCAGTAATTGTACACATACGCATACTCTCTAATTATGTTACGAAGGCCGTACTTTATTACCACTATAGATGCGTATTTATTCTCCACGTGTGCATTCACAGGTATAAGGAATAGACTACAGTACAATGAAATGTCTGGGAACGACTTGGTAGAGTCTATAATGAACAACTAAATTTAATTCTTATAATTGGACACTTTCCACAGTCTTCCTTTAGACAGTGGACCATATAATCAAACCAATAAAGCTCTTCTGTTTTAAGAAAAATTACAACTGAAAATTAACTAAGTTACCAATTCCTAAAGCAACACACAGACCAAATTCCGTTTCACTCACCTTTGTTCACCTTCTCCGCGGGTTCTAGCTAGTTCCCTACGTCCTTTCCAAGTCACTGCCTACACACAGTACTGGGATTGGCACTGGGACATGCAGAATCAGTTGTATGCAGTAAATGCAAAGGTTGGCTACACCAGCACTGGCTTATCTCTGAAGATTTTCTAAGCAAAAGGACGCTTTCTCACGATGACTTCACGGGTCTTCAGGTGGACAGAGATGTGCACGTTGCCTCTAGGAGTTAGGAGATGAAGGCAATAGCGAACTCTCACTATGGTTTCCCGAATGTAATGACCTGCCTGGAGACAGTGAGACCCTCATGAGCACAGGAGCGGATGCTGTGACCCTCGCCTGTGGCTGGGCTGACACTGAGAACCAAATGTGTTTCCCTGGGTGACGTCTCTGGGGAGCAGACGCCCCACACTGTTAATGAGGCCGTCCTGCTGAGCGGTCCAGAGATAACAGTCCTTAGAGAGAATGAAGATCGAGGACAAAGCCAGAGGAGACCTCATCTGTCTCCTATGTGATGTCACATATTTCACAGAGGACAAATCCCTCCCTACACCTCCCCAACCAGCTTGGTCTCATCTGTGAATGACCCACATGCTTTACAAGACACTGAAGACTTTTTCACCACAATTCCCCCAAATATTTGCATAAAAAAATATAGAAGTAAGAGTCCATTCCGTTAGTTAATTTGAAATGTAAATATGTGGGTCCTCAGTCCCTTAACCTTCAGACTTTTGGTTTGCACTCAGGTCATGATCTCTGAGTGTTGGGATGGAGCCCAGCTTAGGGATAGAGCACCCTGCGAGCGGGAAGTCGGTTTCCCCTCTTTGTCTCCCACTGCCCCTCTCCCCAGTCATGTTCTCTCTCTCTCAAATAAACAAAAAAATCTTTAATAAGAAATAAATAATGTAAATACGTGAATATTTTTTTCACTTATTCTCATTCATAACCAATGTGTAAGATATCGCAGAGCTAATTCTAAGTGACACAAGTCAGGAGAGAAAAACAAAGACTGTGTGATCTGACGTAACTGCGGGTCCAGAAGAGCTGAACCTGCAGATCGAGGAAATAGAATGGTGGTGACCAGGGGCTGAGGGGAGACGGAGATGTGGGCAAAGGGTACCAGCTGCCAGGTGCAACACGAACAGGTCCTGAGAAGCTACATTTTACACATAGGTAGTTAGCAGTTCCTGTGACTGTATCACAGACTGGCCAAGTCGCTGAGGAGTAGATCTTAAACTTCTCCCCACAAGAAGAAAGGCTCATCGTGTGATGAGATGCAGGTGTTAGCATAACGTATCGTGGTAACAATTTTGTTGCATACAATGTTCACAATCTCCTAGTCCTAAGATTTGCTCCATGTTACATGTCGGTTCTATCACAGTATAACTGGGGAAAAATAAATACAAGAACATCATTCAATTTTTTTCCCACTTCATCGTCCTCTCTAAGGTCAGATTATTCCTGCTACTTAATACAAAAATCTCTCTCCAGGGGCGCCTGGGTGGTGCAGCTGTTTGAGAGTCAGACTCCTGGTTTGCGCTCAGGCTCCGCTCTCAGGGTTCTGCATCTGGACCCTCGTGGAGCCTCGCTCTCTCCGCGGAGACTGCTGAAGTTTCTCTCTCCCTCCTTCTCTGCCCCTCCTGCTCTAAAATAAATAAATACATCTTTTTTGTTAATCTCTCCACAGAGTTAATGAAAGGGAGTGTTCTAGAATTATCCTATGTACAAGCACAGCCCACCCTTTCTGATGCAAATTGAAATCCAGAGAGTGAAGGAATGGCAATTCTAAACCTTGTACTTAGGCGTGTCTGTTATGACAGCAAAAGGAGTGTAGCTTGTTCCATTCAGCTCTTAGTGGGTAAGAGTCTCCCAAGAACCGATACCCCAACACCTCCTGGTAAGTAGCTTTCCTTTGCCATGTGACCTGAAGGAATCAACTGTTACCCACACACACTTGGGTATGTTTGTACACATCTCAGAACACATTGGAAATAATCAGTTATAAGCCTGTCACTTCAAAGTAGTGCGAGCTGACGGAAACACATTTTCTTTTACTCTCCATCCTCACAAAAGGCTTAAGAGACTGACCTAGGAGAGATTACACGTGAAGCCCATGTTTGTGCATGTGCATATCTGGGCGTGTGTGTGTGTGTGACAATATACTAATTTGAATGTTACTTCAATCTAAATGTCTCTAGAAGTCACCTGCCAAGGAAAGGTTCACAGGGATCTGTAACCTGTTCCTCCCTCCTCAGTGAGCCTGGACAGAGCAGAACTCTGGCAAAGAGTAACCGTGAAATGCGCAGACCACGAGATACGTGAGGGTCTTACAGGGGTGGCTGTACGCCGATCACTGCCCTACTAGTGATGGCAGCGTGATGCGTGGGGTCTGTTTAGAAGCTACACCCCACACACTGCAGACATGCTACCAAATGACAGTCCTAACGCCAGAGCAGGGCCGTGACGGAAGGGACACAGAATCTGAGGCTCCCCCAGCCTTCCCTGTGCTGACTGGTGCCAGACAAGTTCTGCCCCACATCTGAGAAACAAACCACTTCCCATTGCGGTGCGGGGTCTCCGAAGCTGTGTCTGATGAGCCTGGGGCCTCCTGGATACTCAGGAGCTCTCAGCATTTTGTATCCTTAGTTAATAGGTAGTAAATCTTCTGTGGGTTAAGAATTGAGTTTCATGTGAGTTCAACTGACATTTTGGGTGTCTGCAATCACGCATCGCCTGAGCCAAGGGTGTGCACCCCGCGTTCCTCAGAAAGGACAAGAGCTGGGAGAATCCATGGATTCCTCTAGAGCATAACAGTCGTCCTGAGCTCCAGGTGCTAAACACAGATGGAGTCAAATAACGTAGCCAAGCCTTGGGTACAATCCCACAGCCATGCCACAGTTACTGGTGAAAATACAAAAGGAAACTGTCCAAATATATTGGTGACAATTACACAACCCTGGACTCTGTTGTAGACAAAGCGTGGAGAGTGTGGGGAGCAGGTTCCTAACGTTAGAAAACTGCTACAGAACAATCCTGAACTTGAGTTTGGTCTGTCAAGTAATTTCTTTTTTATTTCAGCATGGATCCCAGAGACCTTTATTATCTGTAATTTATTCCCATGAGTCTAAAACTTGCAAATGCCATCAAAGGTTCACTTAAAGGAATTGAATCTGTTTGACCCCAGGGCGCTGTGTGACCTCAAGAGCAGAGTAGTTGCTCCCCCAGAACAGCAGGCTGTGTAACTTCTTGAGGCCCTGAGGAGTACACACCAAAGAGAGATCATTTGAGGAATTTTAAAGTGACCATTGGGTGTAAATCACGATGTGGTTGAAACTCAACAGAGAGTAGAGCGGCGCATAGTGAGTTCAGTAGATCAGGGATTCAAGCCTTGATTTCAGCTCAGCTCCTGTCTCCACGTCAGAAGATGGAGACGCTCTGGGGTCTGTGCTCAGCCCAGAGTCTGCTCGTCCCTGCCCAGGGTCTCTGTCTCTCTCTTTCTCTCAAATAAATAAATAAATAAATAAGTACAATCTTTAAAACAAAACAGGAATATGATGGAGAATGGAAATCTGTCACCATCCGGGATAAACAGTATCACAAAACCGCTTTTCCGCTGGCACACATGCAGCATCTCTGTCCTGTCAAGAGAAACCCCAGGGGTGGATTCCAGTGGGAATATTGTGATGCTGTTAGCGATCCAGAGAGACCCTGACCGTGCGCATACTCTCCCCCGGCTGTCGTTTCCAGCCTCCAAGCGCTGTCTCTGGACAAGGTCACTTGTCATGAGCACGACCAGCTCAGGGGGTGCAAGACCCTGGAGGAGCTGGTCACTGTCGGATAGGGAACAGCACCCTGGTTACGCGGACATGGCCGGTCCCAAACACAGATACACTTACCTACTCGGGCTACGAGTTGGGACAACCTACCAGAAATAGGAACCATGTCCATGACGATGGCATCGCAGAGCTCCAGCCTCCGTGGGAAAGTGCACTGTGTGCGACAATACAGGACACGACACCAGATCCATGCCCCAAACACGTTTCTGTGGAGGCTGAGCCCGCGGTAAGATCGAAGGGCTGCCGGTCAGACTCAGTTGTTCTGGGATGTTTGCGTTCGTCTCTCCTAATTCAGATTGTGTGACAGCGCTTCAGACTGAGATGGCTATTTGTGAAGTTTACACACATGAAGATGTTTGATAATCAATATACACCTTATTCTTTAAATTTCCTCTGAGTGAATCTGAATAAACTCCAGAGAACATGGGATTTCCTGGGCATAAGAGGTCATTTCCCAAATCTTTATAACATGTCCCTGCCTTCAAACTGTATGCAGCCTTTAGTAGATGTGAGATAAGAAAACATTGATCAGTGACGCCTGGATCAAAAAATTTATAAAATGATATAAAGACAGTATCTAAATGTATTTACCTTTGAAACTTTTGCTGCATTACTGTAGGTAAACAATGAGAATATAAAATAGGAATTGAGTCATATACTGCTCAGACATGATAGTCTCAAAAGTCATTTTTAATGAACAAGATGGCTCACAAACTTAAAATAACCAGCTTACATAGCTCACATCGGTGCTTCTCTGGTTATGAACAAATATACAGGTGGGCACCACCTGCTGTATCACCAGCTGAAGCTCCCAGTGGCACTGGCACTAATGCATCACGCCCTCCCCCTCTGTGACATGAAGGTTACATACATGGTGAATGGTTTTGTCAGAATTGATGTCGGCAGGTTTTTCTTTGAGCTAAAAGCTTGTTTTTCCCACAGTTGCCCACCTTCATCTATGAAAAGGCTGTGATACAGTCCACCTATGGACCTCCTAATAGAGCCATGATGACAACGCAAGAAGAAGTGATATGCCTTCAACAAATTCCCATAAAATGCTAAAATGTTAATATTTCTGATACTGTTTTCATGATTCGTATTCTTATTTTACTATACTTTTGTACTATGTATGATAAAGTCTTTTTGCAAGTACAAATAGAATAGTGTTCCCTAGTGGGGCAGCGGAGTAAGAAAAACCTGCGGAGCTTTTTAAGATAATCACATGATGCAGGTGCTCTAGGATCACTCAGGCAGCATCTCCGGAGGCCACACGAATGCACGGACTTAGATTTTGAAAACTCAATTACGTAAAACAGAGAGGTAAGGAAATACCTGTGAGAGTTGTAAGGGGAAATTTTGGATGGCGGAGGAAGGGCACAAACATCTTTAAGTCTCTGGCATTCAATGTCTTCCATCATAGGATCTTCCCCTCCCAGTCATCTGGAGTCATGGCTCCTGCAAAGCACCTTCTTCATTGCTCCCGTCACATCCTTGTTCCGCAGTGTATATATGACGGGGTTGACCATGGGGGTGAAGATGGTGTAGAACAGAGAAACGAACTTGCCCTGATCTTGGGAGTGGTTGGACTGGAGGTGAGCATAGATGGCCGAGCCATAGAACATGGAGACCACCGTGATGTGGGACCCGCATGTCCCAAACGCTTTCCTCTGCCCTGCAGATGACTTTATTCTTAAGACTGCCCTGACAATCCGACCATAGGAGACTGTGATTAAGGCCACAGGGATGAAGAGAATGAACACACTGACAAAGAAGATCTCAGACTGATTCGCAGTGGTGTCAACACAGGCAAGCTTGAGCAGTGGGGGGACCTCACAAAAGAAATGGTCTATTTTATTTCTCCCACAACGTGGTACAAGGAAGATGAGCACTGTCTGCAATGAGGAGTTGGCAAAACCAATGAACCATGATGCAGAAGCCATGAGGGCACAGAGACGGGGGTGCATGACCACTGTGTAGTGCAGGGGCCTGCAGATGGCTGCATAGCGGTCAAATGCCATGACTCCTAAGAGAATGCATTCAGTGCCTCCCAATCCTAGAGCGACAAAGAGCTGAACTACGCACCCACCAAAGGAGATAGACTTGTCTGCTCCCCTGAGATGAACCAGGAGCTGCGGGACAGTGCTGGTCGTGTAGCACAGGTCCAGAAAGCTCAGGTTGGAGAGGAAAAAGTACATGGGAGTCTGAAGGTGGGGGTCCAGGTGGGACAAGGCAATGATGGTGGTGTTTCCCAGCAGAGTGAACAGATAGAAGATCAGCAGAACCACGAAGAGGACGAGCTCCAGCTGAGGCCGGTCCGAGAAACCCAGCAGGACAAACCCAGTGAAAGAACTGCCATTTTTCTGTTCCATCCTCTGTTGGCACATGTTTCCTGTCAGGACCAAGCGTTTAGCAAGTTTTAAAAGAAATCTTCAAAAAAAATAAGCAGTTGGTGGGGGGTGGGGTGGATCTATCATGTTATAAGACATGGTGATGGGGTTTTATCGGTAACTATTTAAATAAATAACGTGCTCATTTATATTGACGTAGCTCATACCAATACAGTTCCACGTTATCACAAAAAGTATGTCATTGATATTTAGAATAAGAAAAGTGAAAAAAATGGACCTTTTATTGGCATCAGTCATAGGTATAAAAGTCCTTTTGTTCTGAGGTTAATGGGACTTAAACTACTGTAAGTATATACATACATTTTAGAGAGAATAGGGATGAGGGGAAAAGAGGGAGAGCAATCAGAAAGAATCAGAAAGAGAAGCAGACAGAGGGAGAGACAATATTGTAAATACGTATCTCATGATTGTACACAACTGACATGCAATAGAACATAATACAAAATAAACTCAAAAATGCATTCAGATGCAGTGATTTAAGACCTGGATGTACTAACACAAAGAATTCATTACATTCAAAATAGCACTACTAATTCTGCACATAAACATTTTGGCAGAATTAACTCTTTAAGTAATACGCTATATTTATGAAAAGTACACCAATTTTTCTTTTGTATGATAGCAAAACAATTAAATACTCAATTCAGAGAGAACCTGAAAACACCACCATTCAATTACAGTGCTTAACGTTGGCCCTAAAAATACTTAAAATCATCATACCTATTTGTCAGGATCTCCGAAAATTCATTAGCCCTGAATAGTCCGTTGGAACCAGAACTCTAAACTACAGTGGCCAGCACGTTCCTCTTCCTTCTGCGGATTTCTTTTCCGTACATTAAAAACCAGAGTTTATAGAATTCCTGAAAGAGGTAGGTTTTTTTTCCCTATCAACATTCTAATCAGAATAAACATTTTAAAAAGTTATCCAAGTGTGTAACCAATGTACAGAGTATAATGCTTTCCATCACTCCCTCTGATACAAGAATTACATAGATAAAAACAGAGATAAAGACAGATCCATTCTCAAAACAATGACAGGTCGAAACACTGTAGTGGAAAGTAGTACAAGGAAAGGCACAAAGAAGAGGATATCTCCAGACACCTGGTGATACTAGGTTAATTCTCCCCTTCTGGAAACTCTCTTGCAGAGTTAATGATGCTGAGCCAAACACGTGGCCAGCTCTCAGGTGAGTCTGACGACCATTGTCACCCAGCTGCTTAGCCCTGAAGAAGCACAGTTCTGTCCCAAAGAGGCATCAGAAAATGAGTATTTCAGTTCTATCACGTACAAATGGTTAGGCATGCAGTACATTTTTAGTTCTTCTAAGACTTTTAAAATCTGTGGACTCTGAGAAACAAACTGAGGGCTTCAGAGGGGAGTGGGGTGGGGGACTGGGATAGGCCGGTGATGGGTAGTAAGGAGGGCACGTATTGCATGGAGCACTGGGTGTTATACGCAAACAATGAATCATGGAACTTTACATCAAAAACTAGGGATGTGCTGTATGGTGACTAACATAATAAAAGAAAAAAAGAAAGAAAGAAAGGTCAAGTCTTTTTAAAACCACATGGAAAAAAAAAAGAAAAAACTAAGACCTTTAAAATCTGAATCAGGTTTTGGGGTAGACCCATTGATGTGTGAAAGAAATTGGTACAAAACTGGCATAAATAAATGTTCATGAAATTTGAATAGAAGGTATAGTAGTTCACATTATTTTATACCTCCTTTGATTTCCTCTAAAGATGTATTCAGTGGTATCCACACAAAAAATATGCAGAAAAATTTCTCAGTAGAATCCATTGTAAAGGTATGTGAGACAGTCTAACTGTGTACAACGGGGAATGTCCTCTGACTCACACCTGCTCAGAAGAGCAAATAAACACAAACCATGGTTTCGTCTCCCGCACACACACACCAGTACAGATAGCACTTATCTGGAACAAATCGCTGGCAACTTTTGAAATGTGCTTCATAAAGGACACACTCACCAAAGTGAAGGAGGGCAAACATCAAATGCTAACTCATCCAAGGAAAACACCAATGTAATAATGCACCATTAGAATAAGATAATGATTTATTTTAAATTTATCATATCAATAAGGACTAAGAAGTTAGTTTAGAAAGATATGACACTGCTAGGGGCGCCTGGGTAGCTCAGTCGTTAAGTGTCTGCCTTTGGCTCAGGGCGTGATCCCGGTGTTCTGGGATCGAGCCCCACATCGGGCTCCTCCGCTGGGAGCCTGCTTCTTCCTCTCCCACTCCCCCTGCTTGTGTTCCCTCTCTCACTGGCTGTCTCTCTCTGTGTCAAATAAATAAATAAAATCTTAAAAAAAAAAAAGATATGACGCTGCTGACATGAACTTGTAAAATGATTTGCTGCTTTACAGGATTAGATTTGTAAAGAATGCTGAATGCAACCGTCATGATATGAATGATATAGGAAAATCCATTACAAAAATCACACCTAAATTATTACTGTGCGTACAAAAAATAAATACTTGTAAAAGGCACAAGTTAGGTATATAGAGAGAAAAAATTTCATCAAGTAAAACAAAAATAAATAGATTCTACAAAACAAAAAAGATGGCATTCTATGTAATAATTACCATAAAAAAAAGAATATAACGAGAAATGACATCTCACAAGAACACAATTTTATGATAATAATTAAGAAAAGCAGTCATTAAATGAAAGGTTAAATGCTTAGTACCGGCACACGGAAGCTGATAGAGCCATTACCCTAAGTGTTCAATGCTGGCGTGTAACAGCAGTCTCAGTGGAAGAATACATCTTTCCACATGACCAGAAGCTCAGTGTGCAAATTACACATTGTAAAAACCAAAGTGCCAAGATAATGTCTACACATTTTAAAGACCAAAGATAACAAGACAACGTGTATATTTAAGATTTTCAAATATGTAACATTCACTGATCTATTTGACATACAAACCCTGCTGTATCCAGTTCCTGAATGATCCTGAAAGAGTGTTGGCAGTGGTAGGAATGAATCACTATTGCTTTAATAAAGTGACTGTGTCCTAGGTCTGACCTGACCCCAGATCTAAGAACAGGCCCCGAGGACAATGCAGGAGGAGCTGATGAGGGGAATGCAGCTGTCACAATACGGGAAATGACAGGTCTAATGAACATGGACAGTGCTTTCCAGCAGGTTCCATGGGAGAAGAGGATCAAGTAGGATTTCCCCTGCATGTGGTTTGTTCAGGGAATGCTCTCAGGATAAAGGGGGTGAGGGAACAAAACAGAGCCGAGAACGTTGCTAAGCAAGGATGTGGGCTCAGGTAGAATATGGCCTGAGCCTGATCCCCTAAGAAGCGGGACAGAACTCTCCCACACAAGCAGCCATCTGTGCTGGTGGAAACCCGCGTCCTCGCTGTCTGATACCGTAGCCGCCATCCACATGTCACCACCTGCGCATTTAAAACGTCCTCCCTGAAAAACTGAATTTTGTATTTTATTTAATGCTAATTAATTTAAATGTAAATGGCTTCCCGTGGCTACTTACTCCCGTATTGGACAGCCCAGCTCTGGAGCATGAATTGCAGCAGATTTCGTCCTGCCTGGGCATTGGCAGCCTTTGTCTACCCCACGAGCCTGTCACTGGCTGTGAGCTGCCCCCACCCTGTTCCTGAGACCCCCTGGCACAGTGGCTCCCCTTCAGCTGACGGCCAATGTCTCAGAAGGGAATGGCTGTGAACCCTGCAGCCCGTATTCCTAACACATCGGGCAAGGACCGGAGCAGCAGCCAGGGAAAGAGGGTCTGAGCAGGACACCAAGAGCATCATGCAGGAGTCCATTCCCGATCCTGTGCGAGGAGACAAGGATGGAGCCCAGTGTCCCTTACACCTCACCTCAGTGCAATCACACACACACACACACACACACACACACACACACACGCCCCTTGTCATTTGCCTAATTCATCCATTAACTAAACATTCAGGTTTCTTCCTGCCTTTGTCTTCTTCAGATTGATATTTGTACTCACTTGAATAATCATCATTTCTTTTTAACGATAAGTCAACATAAAGATGCACTGTGACAGGGACATCTGGGTGGCTCAGTTGGTTGAGTGTCTGACTCTTCCATTCAGCTTTGGTCTTGATCTCAGGATTGTGAGTTCAAGCCCTGTGTGGGCTCCAGACTGGGGGTCAGCCTACTGAAAAGAAAAAAAAGACGCCTTGACACAATATTCACAATATGGAACTTCTCTGTTATAATAGTCAACACAACATTTTTATTTTGTTTTTCGAATTTTTGTTTCAATTCTAGTCAGTTAGCATATAGTATAATTTTGGTTTCAGGAGGAGAGTTTAGTATTTGTCACTTACATACAATGCTCAGTGCTCAACGTAGGTGTCCCCCTTAATATCCGTCTCCCATGTATCTCATCCTCCCTCCACAGCCTCCACAAACCCTCACTTTGGTCTCCACCACTAACAGGCTCACGGCTTGTTTCCCTCTCTATTTTTTCCCTTCCCATAAGTTCATCTGCTTTGTTTCTTAAATTCCACATATCAGTGAAGTCAAACAACATAGCATTTTTAAACTCCATACATATTTTATATATTTTGGTAACTTGTAAGTGAGAAAATGAGCAATTAGGAGCGATAAATAGTGATGAGTTTTATGCAAGGAAACAAATATTGTGTAATTTCACAGACAATGAGGACCAAAGAAAAAGCATGCCTACACACAGTACTGGGACTGGCACTGGGACATGCAGAATCCGACGTATGCGGTAAATGCAAAGGTCGGCTACACCAGCACTGGCTTATCCATAGATTTTTCCTAAACAAAAGGACGCTTTCTCACGATGACTTCACGTGTCTTCAGGTGGACAGAGATCTGCACGTTGCCTCTAGGACGTAGGAGATGAAGGCAATAGCAAACTCTCACTATGGTTTCCCGAGTGTAATGACCTGCCTGGCGACAGTGAGACCCTCATGAGCACAGGAGAGGGTGCTGTGACCCTCGGCTGTAGCTGGGCTGACACTGAGAACCAGATGTGTTTCCCTGGCTGACGTCTCTGGGGAGCAGACGCCCCACACCGTTAATGAGGCCGTCTCGCTGAGCGGTCCAGAGATGACAGTCCTCAGGGAGAATGAAGATCGAGGACAAGCCAGAGGAGATCTCATCTGTCTTTTTTTAAATTTCACATGTTTGGCAGAGGACAAATAACTCCCTAGATCTCCGCAGTTACCTTAGTCTCATCTGTGAATGACCTACAGGTTCTAAAAAACACCTAAGACTTTCTCCACACAATTGCCAAAAATATTTACATATAAACAGATATGTAAGAATCCATTCGGTTACTTAATTTTCAGTGTAAATATATGAATAAATTTTTCATTTAATTTTAATCATAACCAACTTATACAGGATCACAGAGCTAATAATTACACACATTCTAATCTTCAGGGTAAATAAAAAGGAGGGCAACCAAATTCTACCAAACTTCGAATACAGGAAAGGGAAAACAAAATCTCAAATCCTCTAAAACACTGTTCAGTTTATATCCATAGATTTTAATGATGTACTCAAGCAATTATAAAATTATCTGTTTTAATAAAATGTGCATGGTTTATTTAAATTCAGCTAGTCTTTGCATTTAGTTCCAAATCATTTTGACTTTACCAGGATAGTTAAAACAATCACTACAGAAAAATGGAAGGAACTTGTTGGGTGGCTTGCGGCTGTTTCTCCCAGATCCGTTAAGTTCCAGCTTCATTAATCACGTTCGGCCTCAAGAGATAAGCTACTTCCTGCTACAAGCATTCTTACATTTGAATTTTCTCACTTACTCCCAGGCCAGTTAGACTCCATCCTGAGACTGCGAGGGAGAACTGGCAAGGACACTACACTGTGGTGTCCTGAAGAGGGAGGGAGTCACAGACCTGCTAGTAACGGCTTGCACACTCCAGTGCCTTTGCGACAGTGACGCGTTAACTACTGAGGCTGACCCCGCTCACATTCCTAGATGCAATACTATCTAGGACAATGCTAGGTCACCCAGCCCAAGAAATGCGTACGAGAATGCTCCAAGGCAGCATTATTTGTATTAACCAAAAGCTGGAAATAAGACAAATGCCCATCAGTAGTCAACTGGATAACTTGTGACCTATTCATGTAAAGAGTACTCTACAGCAACAGGAGTCAAACTTCAGCTTAACAAATGAAAACAACATTTTTCACACAAAAGTGCTGAGAAAAAGATGTTAGTTACAAAGTAATCAATCCCTCTACTAAAGTTCAAAAACAAGTAAAACGACTGTGTTTGAGAACTCCCATATGGGTGGTAAGTTGATACTTACAGTAAAAAAAAAAAATTATAGTCCAAATGAAAAATGATATCAAAAGACTGATAACAGTCACGATCAAAGGGAAGGGAAAAGTGTGCAGTTGGATACAGGCTGTCCGAGGTTCTGTCCGGGTTTTAGTTAACAAGGGTGTTAATATCATAACCCTTCACTGTTAATTATTCTTTTTTTTTTATTATTTTTATTTATTTATTTATTTATTTTTATAATTATTTTTTATTATATTATGTTAGTCACCATACAGTACATCCCTGGTTTTCGATGTAAGGCTCGATGATTCATTAGTTGTGTATAACACCCAGTGCACCATGCAATACGTGCCCTCCTTACTACCCATCACCGGTCTATCCCATTCCCCCACCCCCCTCCCCTCTGAAGTCCTCAGTTTGTTTCTCATAGTCCATAGTCTCTCATGTTTCATTCCCCCTTCTGATTACCCCCCCTTTCTTTATCCCTTTCTTCCCCTACCGATCATCCTAGTTCTTATGTTCCATAGATGAGAGAAATCATATGATAGTTGTCTTTCTCTGCTTGACTTATTTCACTTAGCATTATCTCCTCCAGTGCTGTCCATGTTGTAGCAAATGTTGAGAACTCGTTCTTTCTGATAGCTGAGTAATATTCCATTGTATATATGGACCACAACTTCTTAATCCAGTCATCTGTTGCAGGGCATCTCGGCTCCTTCCACGATTTAGCTATTGTGGACATTGCTGCTATGAACATTGGTGTGCATATGGCTCTTCTCTTTACTACGTCTGTATCTTTGGGGTAAACACCCAGTAGTGCAATGGCTGGATCATAGGGTAGCTCAATTTTTAACTTTTTAAGGGACCTCCACACTGTTTTCCAGAGTGGCTGTACCAACTTGCATTCCCACCAACAATGTAGAAGGGATCCCCTTTCTCCACATCCTCTCCAACAATTGTTGTTTCTTGCCTTGTCTATTTTTGCCATTCTAACTGGTGTAAGGTGGTATCTCAGTGTGGTTTTGATTTGAATTTCCTTGATGGCTAATGATTTTGAACATTTTTTCATTTGTCTGTTAGCCATTTGTATGTCTTCATTGGAAAAGTGTCTGTTCATATCTTCTGCCCATTTTTTGATTTATTTATTTGTTTCTTGTGTATTGAGTTTGAGAAGTTCTTTGTAGATCTTGGATACCAGTCCTTTATCTGTAGTGTCATTTGCAAATATATTCTCCCATTCCGTGGGCTGCCTCTTAGTTTTTCTGACTGTTTCCTTGGCTGTGCACAAACTTTTAATCTTGATGAAGTCCCATAAATTCATTTTATCTTTTGTTTCTCTTGCCTTTGGGGATGTGTCATGAATAAGGTTGCTTTGGCCGATGTCGTAGAGGTTGCTGCCTATGTTCTCCTCTAGAATTTTGATGGATTCCTGTCTCACATCGAGGTCTTTCATCCATTTGGTTATTCTTTAAGCTGAACATAATTTTATATGACAATGTTATACCCAGTATTATAAGTATGACAATAAGAAAGCAAGACACAAAGAGACTTTATAAAAATAATATCGGGGCCACTGGGTGGCAGAGTCAAGTAAGGTTCTGGCTCTTGTTTTCAGCCCTTGTTGTGGTTTCAGGGTCCTGAGATAGAGCCCCATGTCCAGGTCTGCACTCAGTGTGGAGTCAGCTTAACTTTCTCTCACTCTCTCCTATACTCACATCTCCTTTTCTCTCTCAAATAAATAAATAATTCTTTAAAAATATATATACATAAATAGCAGCAGTATTTTATAAAAGGCTGAAAAAGGCTGATAAAATCACATTTGGAAAAGCTGACTTTAGACAAAAAAGACACACTATCGAGGATTTGTAAGGAATCACACAGGTGGACTGCAATGAATACCTGTCGAAACGGGATTTTACAGAAAAGCAACGTAACTGAAAGGGAAGGCGCCAGTCTGCTTCTCCAGCAGGAGCCTGGACACCATCCTCTCTGCAAAGCGCGAATTGTGAGCACAGTCTTTCATCTCAAAGATCCAAACTGCCACCAGCTCAGTCCATTCTCCCCCAGGCTACTTCTGCTCTCTGAATTGTTCCCAGCTCTCTGATCCCCTTCCTCACTCCTTGTCCTCCATCCGAGGGAAGCCGTGGGAAGAGCCCAGGCTTCCCAGTAAGTGAGATTCCACCAGCCCTGCCCTGCTGCCCTGCGTTGGGATCCGTGGTTAGCCCTGGATAAACAGGTGAAGAGCCCACGTGGGGAACGTGAAAAGGAAAAGCCTCCAAAAAAGGGAGAGACAGAGAAGACAAATCTAGAAGGACAAAGAACAGAAGCTGAAAGAGACGGGACATACAGATAGAGATTCCAGTTACACAGAGAGCAGAGAACACTCCCTAAAAGTGAAAACAGGAGGAAAATGACAGAGAAACAATAAATTGATGGGCATAAGAATTCTCAAGGTACAAAACTCTCAGAAAGGACTGAAGTCATTACGAGCGAGGTAAAACACAGGGCCGGACTGCAGAGCACCACCATGTTTGATTATTCCATACGGAGGAGTAGTTCGCTTCTAGAAGGAACTTTCACACACACGCTCATCTTACACAAAAGGTGGGACATCTTCCCCAGGTTCACCTGCACTTCTACCCAGAGTCACCGGTAACAAACGTGCTCGCCCCTGTTCAACACACCACACAGCCCCTCACCCTCCTCTGCACAAGGCGTGACCCTGACGCTTTCATGGAAACCTTCTCCCAGTCTGGAGCTGGACACTCCATTGCTCCTGTGGGTTCTGGAAGGATCATGTCTTCCCAGCCACCCTCTCTCTGAAGGTTCTAAAGGATAACGTGTTCTATGACTTTCTCTTAGCTTCTGGTATTGCCAGCAATCCTTGGCATTCTTTGGCTTCTTGATTCATCGTTTCATTTTTTCCCTTTGTGGTCGATGGCATTCTCCCTGTATAGGTGTCTCTGTTTTCCCTCCTCATAAGGACACCGGGCATTCTAGATTAAAGCCCACCATCCTCAAGTAAGACTTCATCTTCATTTGAATACATCATCAAAGACTCTCTTTTCAAACAAAGTCACATTCATATGTACAAGGATTTAGGACATGAACATATCTCTTGGGGGACCCAATTCAACCTAAAACAGGAGCTTTTCCTCTTGGGTTCTCTCTTCGAGCAAAGGGATCAGCTGACCTCTCAGTCACCAAGACAGGCATCCCTAATGGTACTGTGGGTATCCTGATGATTCCCCTACAGTCACTCATCATATGCTGCCCTGTCTCAGGCTGCCCTCAAGCTCCATAAGCTGATCCAGGTTTAAAGGCAGAAATCATGAGGTACCATGTTGTATACTTGAAAATTACTAAAAGAATAGATCTTAAAAGTTTTCTTCACAAGTAAATAAAGGGAACTGTGTGCAGCAATAGACGTTAACCAGACTTAGCACAGTACACACCAGTGTTGAATCATTGCATTGTTTGCCTAAAACTAGTACAAAGTTGTGTGACAGTTGTATCTCAATTTATTTATTTTTTTAAAGATTTTATTTATTTATTAGACAGAGATAGAGACAGCCAGCGAGAGAGGGAACACAAGCAGGGGGAGTGGGAGAGGAAGAAGCAGGCTCATAGCGGAGGAGCCTGACGTGGGGCTCGATCCCATAACGCCGGGATCACGCCCTGAGCCGAAGGCAGACGCTTAACCGCTGTGCCACCCAGGTGCCCCTGTATCTCAATTTAAACAAGGAATTTAAGCACTAGCAAAAAATATTGCAGCCAATACTACTAAATAGTACTGGAAGTTAAGTAGAGACAATAGTTTCACTCCTGGTCAATTCGGCAGGAAAAGATGTCACCCCTCCAGAGGAACATGAATGGGTGTCTCTCTGGCTGCCCTTGGGGAGCCAAAATCCGAATACCTCAACTGAGGTTAATGAGTTACATGGGGCAGGACACTCCTGGGACCACTAAAAACACACACATCTCCGGTCCCTAAAGCAAGCACTTTGACTCTGGTGACTTATAAAAATATCCCTCAGATGTAATGTTAGCCCTTTTATTCACGGGCAGATTCCACAGAAGTCATAGAGTCCAACGTGTGTTGAACACCAAATTGTCCTGTCCGCTCCAATCCATCCTGCGTTCGCGGGGGACAAGCAGCCACGAGATGTCATCTGCAGACATTCACTTTGCCCTCAATATGCCGATCTCTTCGAGTCATAGAAGTGTACTGATCCTTCAAAGGCCATCTTGCTTCTTCCAAGAGGTAGTTGGAGATCTGTAATCTCTGTTGTTCTTCCTTGGAAGAAGATGTCATATTCTTACCCTCACACCCATTCAAATGTTCCTAAGAGGAGCTGGGATTGTTCCCTCTGCTCCTGATTCCTTAGACCCGAAAGGTGGTGGTGTTACCTGCCGAAGTGGTGTCTGTGGGTGAGTTTGCTATTTCCTTTCAGTAACTACTAGATGAAAGAAATCAAGTCCAGATTAACTGAACACCACTTCATGAGAGAAGTGAAAGAATGTCAGTATTTTCTCTTCCAGCTCAAACCAAATCTAGGAGCTAGGTCTTACAAGCGTGCAAGCTGTGTTTGTGTTTCAGATCTGTAAGTGTAACGAACAGATGTACAGAGAAAAGCCTTCATTGGATATTCATGTCACATACGGGGATCTGTTTTCCTGTTGCTGTAGGTTTCTGCACTATGACCAGGAGAGCAAGAGAACTTGAAACAAGAGAGAGCTAACACCTGCGTCTTGGTCTTCCCACCGCATGCAGGCATCTATTTATGCTAAAGATCTGTTGTAATATGATGGGCATAACTACATTATACTATTGCTATTGGGTTGAATTGTGTCCCTTCGCAGCCTCCTCCCCACCCCGCAAAAAAGTATGTTGACGTCCTAACCCCCAGGTCAGGTTAGTGGGACTTTAGGTGAAACCAGGCTCTTCACATCTGTGCTCAAGGTAGGATGAGGGTGCACTCAGTGGGCTGCCTAGCCCGATATGACTGGTAGTTCTTACGCGAGGAACAGAAGAGGCGACGCAAGGGACAGCACCACGTGCCTACGGAGGCAGTCAATGACCTGCTGCAGCTGCAAGTCAAGGAACCCCCAGAACTGCCGGCAAAGCTCCAGAAGCTACAAAGGTCCAGGGGTGTATTCTCCCTACCAGCTTCAGAGGCTCTGCCAAGATTTTCATTCTGGATTTCTGTGCTCCTGAGCTACAGATAGTGCGTCTGGTTCTCCTGAGTCACCTAGTCTGTGGCACTCTGTTATGGAAGACGAGGAAATTATACCACATGTTGGAAGTTACATTACAATGCCCATGTCCACTTAATTCTCCTTTTCTAGTTACAATGGATTTTACATGTTTCCTTTCAGAATATATGCTTTCTTGGTTCTGATCACGTTCTGTGCATCACTGAGAAGAACAGAATCATTGAAAATCGTGTTCTTGGCTGAGTTATGAGATATGTCTGCGATCTCTGAGAAAGAACAGCCTATTTGAAAACCCTGTAAGAGCTTTCGACTGGGCACCACGAGGGATGGGCGGAGCCCTTCTCTGACCCTTAAAGCACAAGGAGAGAGGGAAGAAGCAGAGGTACGTCCCAACAACATGTGACAAAACAAATTCTGATATTGCCCATTGTCTGATTCTGCATATTTTGGACCAGGCCTGATAATGTGGAAGATACAGAAATTGAGAACCACAGTGTCGCTAAAGAACGTGCAAGGACTCATGGGTGCTTCTTCGAAACAGGACAGTGGATCTATTGAAATGTAAACCTACGAGGAGCTAAATGCACTATGTCTTTTATTTCTTATTAAAAGCTCGTACCATCGGGGCGCCTGGGTGGCAAAGCGGTTAAGCATCTGCCTTCGGCTCAGGGTGTGATCCCCCACATCAGTCTCCTCCGCTGGGAGCCTGCTTCTTCCTCTCCCACTCCCCCTGCTTGTGTTCCCTCTCTCGCTGGCTGTCTCTATCTCTGTCGAATAAATAGCCCTTTTATTCACGGGCAGATTCCACAGAAGTCATAGAGTCCAACGTGTGTTTAGCTGCAGACTCAGTTGTCCGCTCCAATCCATCCTTCTTATGCTTCCAAACACTGAAATGAGTGGACAATCTTCGTGGGTAAACCCTGGGGATGAGACAACTTATGCTAACATTAGTGGTAAAGAGAACTGGTACTGCCTTTAACAGAGTTTGAGTGAGGAGCAATTTTGACTTCCCTTGCCTTTCAGATTCACCATTTTCAAGGATTATTCTCTCCAAGGTTGGCATATTTTAAATATGTGAATCTGGGTTTATTCTAAGGATTCTGTTCTGTTTCGTCCCCTAACACTGTTCTACAATTCCCTGACCACACACCACTTGGCAATCGCTGAGTGTGTTAGCGTTCGCGGGGGACAAGCAGCCACGAGATGTCATCTGCAGACATTCACTTTGCCCTCAATATGCCGATCTCTTCGAGTCATAGAAGTGTACTGATCCTTCAAAGGCCATCTTGCTTCTTCCAAGAGGTAGTTGGAGATCTGTAATCTTTGTTGTTCTTCCTTGGAAGAATGACACCCATTCGAATGTTCCTAAGAGGAGCTGGGATTGTTCCCTCTGCTCCTGATTCCTTAGACCCAAAAGGTGGTGGTGTTACCTGCCGAAGTGGTGTCTGTGGGTGAGTTTGCTATTTCCTTTCAGTAACTACTAGATGAAAGAAATCAAGTCCAGATTAACTGAACACCACTTCATGAGAGAAGTGAAAGAATGTCAGTATTTTCTCTTCCAGCTCAAACCAAATCTAGGAGCTAGGTCTTACAAGCGTGCAAGCTGTGTTTGTGTTTCAGATCTGTAAGTGTAACGAACAGATGTACAGAGAAAAGCCTTCATTGGATATTCATGTCACATACGGGGATCTGTTTTCCTGTTGCTGTAGGTTTCTGCACTATGACCAGGAGAGCAAGAGAACTTGAAACAAGAGAGAGCTAACACCTGCGTCTTGGTCTTCCCACCGCATGCAGGCATCTATTTATGCTAAAGATCTGTTGTAATATGATGGGCATAACTACATTATACTATTGCTATTGGGTTGAATTGTGTCCCTTCGCAGCCTCCTCCCCACCCCGCAAAAAAGTATGTTGACGTCCTAACCCCCAGGTCAGGTTAGTGGGACTTTAGGTGAAACCAGGCTCTTCACATCTGTGCTCAAGGTAGGATGAGGGTGCACTCAGTGGGCTGCCTAGCCCGATACGACTGGTAGTTCTTACGCGAGGAACAGAAGAGGCGACAGGCAAGGGACAGCGCCACGTGCCTACAGAGGCAGTCGATGACCTGCTGCAGCTGCAAGTCAAGGAACCCCCAGAACTGCCGGCAAAGCTCCAGAAGCTACAAAGGTCCAGGGGTGTATTCTCCCTACCGGCTTCAGAGGCTCTGCCGAGATCTTCGTTCTGGATTTCTGTGCTCCTGAGCTACAGACAGTGCGTCTGGTTCTCCTGAGTCACCTAGTCTGTGGCACTCTGTTATGGAAGACGAGGAAATTATACCACATGTTGGAAGTTACATTACAATGCCCATGTCCACTTAATTCTCCTTTTCTAGTTACAATGGATTTTACATGTTTCCTTTCAGAATATATGCTTTCTTGGTTCTGATCACGTTCTGTGCATCACTGAGAAGAACAGAATCATTGAAAATCGTGTTCTTGGCTGAGTTATGAGATATGTCTGCGATCTCTGAGAAAGAACAGCCTATTTGAAAACCCTGTAAGAGCTTTCGACTGGGCACCACGAGGGATGGGCGGAGCCCTTCTCTGACCCTTAAAGCACAAGGAGAGAGGGAAGAAGCAGAGGTACGTCCCAACAACATGTGACAAAACAAATTCTGATATTGCCCATTGTCTGATTCTGCATATTTTGGACCAGGCCTGATAATGTGGAAGATACAGAAATTGAGAACCACAGTGTCGCTAAAGAACGTGCAAGGACTCATGGGTGCTTCTTCGAAACAGGACAGTGGATCTATTGAAATGTAAACCTACGAGGAGCTAAATGCACTATGTCTTTTATTTCTTATTAAAAGCTCGTACCATCGGGGCGCCTGGGTGGCAAAGCGGTTAAGCATCTGCCTTCGGCTCAGGGTGTGATCCCCCACATCAGTCTCCTCCGCTGGGAGCCTGCTTCTTCCTCTCCCACTCCCCCTGCTTGTGTTCCCTCTCTCGCTGGCTGTCTCTATCTCTGTCGAATAAATAAATAAAATCTTAAAAAAAAAAAAAAAGCTAGTACCATCATCTCTTTTGTATGGGAGGAGAGAAGGCCAGGCAGGAGGGGTGGGGAGCAGCCTTCAGAATCTCAAGGCTTATCAGTGGTAGATTTGTACCTACAACCCAACTATTCTGATTCCCACTTGGCGCATTCGGAAACTTATTTTCCCAAATTAATTTTACCCTTTGTCAACACAGTAACAACAGCCACCAAAAGAATCACTGAAAGGATTTAGGAATAAGAGGAGAAGGGGACCGAGAATCCAATAGCAAAGGCAGACTAGAGAGTGGCCGAATATCTTCTTGCCTGGTCATAGATTTTGCTGATAGAAAAGTGACATTTACAAAAGATAGACAGAGTCCTGCAAAGTTTCAGACAACACAGCTTTAAAAAAAATTCTACAGTTTGAATAGTCAAGGCTATCTATTATCCATTACTCAAGGTTGCCTTTGCTTTGCTATTTTCTCTGAAGTTCTGTTACCTCTAGACTCAATTTCAATAGACTGTTAAGGTCTTAATCTTCCATATTCTCATTTATTCCACAAAGATTTTTTGTGACTCTGCTGCATGCCAGGCTCTTTCCCGGGCTATGGTGATATTATGAGATATCACTCTTATTTAGGTTGTATTTACTATTAAACATGCATCAAGGGGTGTGGGGAAGGGAGGGAGGTTATTTCTAAGAACAAGTGCAATATTGTAATAGAAAACAAAATGATTTCTGTAAGGTTGGCATTTATGGAAGTACAGAATGGGATGTTGAAAAAATATTTTGTTCCATTACATTGAAAATTTTTTTGTTGTTTTATTTAGATTTATTTATTTACTGTAGGAAGGGAGCATGAAGAAAGGATAGGGGAGGGAGAGAGAAAATGCTGAAGGAGGCTCCCCACTGAGGGCGCAGCCCTTGGCATGGGGCTCAATCCCAGAACCCTGAGACCTAAGCCAAAATCAACAGTTGGCCACTTAATCGACTGAGCCACCCAGGCACCCTACACTGAAAATTTTTTAAAGGGAGTTGTAATGTAAGACAAAAGGAAAGACTAAATACTGGATTGGTGATTCCCCGAGATTTTACTGAAATTGGTATCAGTAATGATTACTCAGGATTAGTCCTCCTGCAGCATGAAGATTGGACACGATGAATTCTTCAATCATTTCCAGTAGCACTTCCCCAATCACTAACCATGATTTCAGGCTCCATTTCCGAATGTCTCATTAGAGTATGCATTAAGATCTGTTGTTTCCCTGGAATAAAACTGGCAATGGGAAATTTTACTATCTATGCATTTTCAGAAAACATTTTATCTCCACGCAAAACGGAAGTAGGGGAGCCAGTGTGATATATTTCAATTCTTGTTAGAGAACAAAGAGAGGGATGGGGGCACTGTAAATCTGCAACCTATTCAGATCAATTAGATTTAATTTTTGGAGAAACTACAGTTACCTTCGGAATTCATGCCATCATGAAAAGCCAGTGTCCCCAGGGCAAAGAGCTCATGTCTCAGAGTCCATGTACACCTGGGTGAGTCTCCCTGGGAAATGACGGAACCTCCTTCACGCTCACTTCCCTCATCTGTTCAGCAGAGATCATGAATGTGCCAACCTCAGAGACTCCCTGGGAGAAAATGCATAGACCTTTTGGGCAGTGCCTGAAACACGGAAGATGCTTCTGTCCAGTGGCCATTTGTCACCCCCTTTCTCACCAACAAGGAAGACACTGTGCAAACCTCTCCGGCTCCCAACCGGACTCTAGCCGTGGGCTCTAGGAGAACAGAGGTGGACGGGACATGCACTAGAACACAATGGAGTCCCCCTTCTTGCGCAGGCGGAGTGCAGGGGAGAGAGCTAATGACAGCACCTTCTCAGGATTCCTCCTCCTGGGCTTCTCCAACAGGCCTCAGCTGGAGACGCCTCTCTTTGTGGTCATCCTGATCGTCTACTTCTTGAGCTTTCTCGGCAACGGCACGATTATACTTCTGTCTCGGACGGACCCTCGCCTGCACACCCCCATGTATTTCTTCCTCTCCAACCTCTCTTTCATGGACCTTTGTCTGACCACCTGCACCGTCCCCCAGACGCTGGCCAACCTCCAGGGGCGGGACAAGACCATCAGCTATGGTGGCTGCGTGACCCAGCTCCTCATCGCCCTGGGGCTGGGGGGCGTGGAGTGTGTGCTCCTGGCCGTCATGGCCTATGACCGCTACGCGGCCGTGTGCCGCCCCCTGCACTACCTGGCCGTGGTGCACCCGCAGCTCTGCCTGCGGCTGGTGCTGACGGCTTGGCTCACGGGCTTCGGCAACTCGGCGCTGCAGACAGCCCTGACCATGACGCTGCCGCTGTGCGGGAGACACCGGGTGGACCATTTCTTCTGCGAAGTGCCGGCGATGCTGAAGCTGGCCTGCGCCAACACCTCCGTCAACGAGGCTGAGCTCTTCACGGTCAGCGTCTTCTTCCTCGTGGTGCCGCTGTCGCTCATCGTAGTGTCCTACGGCCGCATCGCGCGGGCCGTCCTGACGATCACGTCGGCCCGGGGGAGGCGCAAGGCCTTCGGCACGTGCTGCGCGCACCTGGTGGTGGTGGTCGTCTTCTTCGGCACGCTCATCTCCATGTACCTCCAGCCCCCCTCCAGTTACTCGCAGGATGTGAACAAAAGCATCGCGCTCTTCTACACTCTGGTGACTCCCCTGCTGAATCCCCTCATTTACACTCTGAGGAACAAGGAGGTCAAGGGGGCACTGAGGAGACTGCTGCGGGCAAGCGCGGACTCGCGAGGGAGCTAACGCGGGGCTTGCGGGGCTGAGCGCTGGGGCGCGGGGGACTGCTGGGGACGCGAAGCCAGCTTTCACACACTTCAGCAGGTCCTCGGAAAGCACCTGCTCTGAACGAGGCCCTGTTCTAGGGACTTGAGATCTATCAGCAATCCAGACAAACACCCCTGTCCCCATGGAGCTGAACCTTCTAGAGGGGAGAATATGGTTTGAAGATGATGTGAAAATAAACTATGAAATACCATGTCTTGGAATCCTTCACAATAATGAGAGTCCACAAATTCGAAGTACAAACAACACGAATGATTCTCACAAACGCAACGTTGAGTGAAAGAAACCAGAATCTAAATGGTTACTACGGTTCAAATCTAATTATACCGGATGTACTCTTTATTCACGTAAAACACAAAACCAGGCCCAAGGAAACCACAGGTATTGGAAGTCAGAACAATGGATTCTCGCGGGAGTCGTGATTGGAAGGGGAAATGGGGGAGGGGAATTCCGGGGTTCTGCTTATATTCTAATTCTGGATCTGGATGCTATTTATAGAAGGTACACAATGTGTGAAAATTCATCAAACTTGACAGTGACGTTACTTCCATGCTCTGTATGCTTGTTGTACCTCAAATCATTTACTTTTAAAACGTTTGAAATAAGCTAGATATTAACATATACTGTGATACTAAATACGTTAAGATTTGGGTTCCTTTCACTCCGTCGGGCTTTATATTCCACATGATCTATGTGACTTGGTTCCAGTGTACTGAACTGGTAGAATCCAAACCGTTTTGGATACCCGTGATATTTAGCCAACGAGAATGCACTTTACCTGGCTTTCCTTTGAAGACCTCAATCAAAGAGCATTGTACAGTGAGTTCTG
Source organism: Ursus maritimus (assembly GCF_017311325.1). NCBI lineage: Eukaryota > Metazoa > Chordata > Mammalia > Carnivora > Ursidae > Ursus > Ursus maritimus. The sequence goes on from NW_024425564.1 coordinate 8,634,176, forward strand.
GTCTCCTCTTCCTTCCAGGTGGATTCACTATTGTTTTTCTGGTCTCTAATTCATATATTTCTGTTCTGATCTTTGTTCTTTCCTTCCTTCTGCTAACTTTGAGCTTCGTATTTTACTAGTTCTTAAGGGAGTAAAGTTAGGCTATTTATTTGTTTGTTTGTTTTAAAGAAGTTAACTGTATTTTTTTATTATTAATTTGTTGGCTTGGAAATCAGTCAACTATAGAAAATCTACCGAGAATGTATTGCATTCTAGAGCCTACCTAGGGCCCATCAGAAAATTCTCTTGTCTAAATTTTTTATAAACACTAGCTGATAATCTGCATTTCACACTAGTGAAAGGGTCTGACCTAGTTGACAATTGTCAGATTTATTTGAGAATTCTTTTGCTAATGTGGGCTTTTATTGTGGTAAGCTTTCCCCTTAGATTGCTTTTGCAGCATCCCATAAATTTTAGTAAGTAGTGTTTGTATTTTCATTTTTTCAAGGTATTTCTTGATTTCCCTTCAATGTCCTCTTTGACCCATTGTTTTTGTTGTAGGGGGTGTTATTTAATTTTTCCTATGTAGAAATGTTTCAGCTTTCCTTTGATTAGGATTTTCAGTCTCATACCATTGTGATCAAAAGAAGATACTTACATGAATTCGATCTTCTTAAATTGCTAAGACTTGTTTTGTAAATTCTCGTGGACAAACTTCCTGGCGTGCTTGATAAGAATGTGTATTCTGCTGCCGTTGGATGAAACGGTCCATAGATCTCTGTTAAATGTTTTAGTCTAAAAATGACAAAAGCAGTATCGTTTGTCCCCAGGAGCTCTTGAGTGGGGCGAGATTCTATCAGTAGCAGATATTCCCACCTCCTCCACATAATTAATTGTTTTTTCTTTTAAGGGTCACCTGTAGGAATAAAGTGTCACCACATACAGTTGGGCACATTTGTACATATTTCAGAAAACATTGGAAATACGTCATTTGCAAGCCTGTCATCTCTAAGTAGGAGACACTACAGGAAATATATTTTCTTCTACTCTTCATCTTCACAGAAGGGTTAAGAGATTGACCTCCAAGAGATTGCAGGTGGAGTCTGTGCTTTGTGCACGTGCAGATCTGTGTGTGATAACATATTAATATGTATGTTACTCCAATCTACATGCAAGCCAGACTGTAACACGTTATGGTGGCATATGAGCAGAAACATTCTTTGGGATGTATAGAATGGTCTTTCCAAGAAGAGCAGTGAAACCTGAGAAAGGTTGATTTCATGCTAAATATGACACATCGTGAGCCAACACGCTCCATTTAAATACATTAAAACACAGTTCTCATTTCCATAGAAAAATTAATAAAGTTTTCCAAAAGGAATCTTGCAAACCTGCTTCAATGTTTTGAAATGCTTTAAGTGGGGACTTAAAAATATATGGAAATCACTGTTTGTGACCTGCTATCACAGAATCGGGCAGGGGGAGGGAGGCTCCTGAGAAAGGCTTTGACAACTGATCGTGGCATCCCATCGATCATGACGATTCCAAGTAACGCAATCATTAGAAATGTCCAGGATGCTTCACTGAGACTAAAGACAAAGGTAGAAAAACTGAACAACTTCATTCTCAGAAGAGGTTAAAGCTATCTTCAGAAATGGCTACTTAATTAGAAGAACTTACCCTTCTTAAAGACCTCATAGATTTAATTCCGTTCACAATGTGTAAAATAAATCCAGCCAATAATGTAATTCAATAAATCAAATTTTTATACACAGACGAGGAAAAAATACCGAAAGCATCAAGGGGGAAAAAAGTCCATAACCTACAAGGGAAGACGGACAGATCAGGTTCGTAGCAAATCTGTCCACAGAAACATGGCAGGCCAGAAAGAAGTGGAAGGAAATAGTCAATGTGCTGAATGGGAAAAATATGGCCAAGAATTCTTTATCCAGCAAGGCTGTCATTCAGAATAGAGGCGAGATAAAGAGTTTCTGGGACAAACAAAAACAAAAGGAGTTGGTGACCACTAAATTAGCCCTGCAAGAAATTTTAAGGGGGACTCTTTGAGTGGAGAAACAAAAAAAGACCAAAAACAACAACGACTAGAAAGGACCAGAGAACATCACCAGAAACACCAACTCTACAGGTAACACAATGGCATCAAATTCGTATCTTTCAATAATTACTCTGAATACATTAATGGACTAAATGCTCCAATCCAAAGACAAAGGGTATCAGAATGGAAAAAAAGCAAGATCCATCTATATGTAGCCTACAAGACACTCATCTTACACCTAAAGACACCTGTGGATTGAAAGTGAGGGGATGGAGGACCATCTATCATGTTAATGGACATCAAAAGAAAGCTGGAGTAGCCATCCTTATAACAGACAAACCAGATTTTAAAACAGAGACTGTAACAGATAACGTAGGGTGTTATATTATAATTAAGGTGTCTATCCATCAAGAAGATCTAACCTCTGTAAATATTTATGTTCCCAATTTGGGAGCACCCGAGAATATTAATCAATTAATCATAAACATAAAGAAACTCATTGATAATAATACAATAAGAGGAGGGGACTTTAACACTCCACTTACAGCAATGGACAGATCGTCTAAGCAGAAGATCAACAAGGAAACAAGGGCTTTGAATGACACGCTGGACCAGATGGACGTCACAGATATATTCAGAGCACTTCATCCTAAAGCAGCAGAGCACACATTATTTTCGAGTGCACATGGAACATTCTCCAGGGTAGATCGCGTACTGGGTCACAAACCAGCCCTCCACAAGTACAAAAAGGTTGAGATCATACCATGCTTATTTTCAGACCACAGCACAATGAAGCTTGAAGTCAACCACAAGAAAAAATCTGGAAAGACCACAAATACATGGAGGTTAAAGACTATCCACTGCAGAATGAATGCATTAGCCAGGAAATTAAAGAGGAAATTTAAAAATACATGGATGCAAATGAAAAGGAAAACAGGATGGTTCAAAACATGGGGAATGCCTCAAAGGCGGTCCTAAGAGGGAAGTATATAGCAGTGCAGGCCTTCCTCAAGAAACATGAGAAGTCTCAAACAACAACCTAACCTCACACCAAAAGGAGCTGGAAAAAGAACACCAAAAAAAGCCTAAACCCAGGAGGAGAAGGGAAATAATAAAGGTTAGAGCAGAAATAAAAGATGTAGAAACAAAAAGAAAACAGTAGAACGATTCAAGGACACTGAGAGCTGGTTCTTTTTAAAAAAATTTTTTTTTAATTTAAATTCAATCAGTTAACATATAATGTATTATTAGTTTCAGAGGTAGAAGTCAGTGATTCATCAGTTGTGTATAATGCCCAGTGCTCATTACATCTGGTGCCCTCCTTAATGCCCATCCCCCAGAAACCTCATCCCCTCATCCCCTCCCCTTCAGCAACCCTCAGTATGATTAAGTGTGTCTCATGGTTTGTCTCCCTCTCTGATTTCATCTTGTTTTATTTTTCCTCTCTTCCCCATGATCCTCTGTCTTGTTTCTTAAATTCCACATATCAGTGAGATCATATGATAATTGCCTTTCTCTGATTGACTTATTTAGCTTCGCATAACACCCTCTAGTTCAACCCACGTCATCGCAAATGGCAAGGTTTCATTGTTTTGATGGCTGAGTCGTATTTCATTGTATATATATACCACCTCTTCTTTATTCAGTCATCTGTCAATGGACATCTGGGCTCTTTCCATAGTTTTTCGATTGTGGACACTGCTGCTATAAACATTGGGGTGCATGTTTATAGGGTCACTACATTTGTACCTTTGGGGCAAATACTAGTAGTGCAATTGCTGCGTCATAGGGTAGCTCTATTTTCAAGTTTTTGAGGAATCTCCATACTGTTTTCCAGAGTGGCTGTACCAGTTTGCATTCCCACCAAGAGTGGAAGAGGTTTACCCTTTCTTCACCTCCTCAGCAGCATCTGTGGTTTTCTGACTTGTTAATTTCAGCCATTCTGACCAGTGTGAGGTGGCAACTCATTGTGGTTTTGATTTACATTTTTCTGATGCTGAGTGATGATGTATCTTTTCATGTGCCTATTAAACATCTGCACATCTTCTTTGGAAAAATATCTGTTTTTTAAACTAGATTATTTGTTTTCAGAGTATTGAGTTTGAGAAGTTCTTTCTAGATTTTTGATACTAACCCTTTATCTGATATGTCAGTTGCAAATATCTTCTCCCATTCCATGGGTTGCCTTTTAGTTTTTGTTGACTGTTTCCTTCCCTGTGCAGAAGCTTTTTATCTTGATGAAGCCCTGACAGTGTAGGTTGTTTTTGTGTCCCTTGCCCAAGGAGACATGTCTAGTAAGAAGTTGCTCTGGCCCAGGTCACAGAGGTTGCTGCCTGTGTTCTCCTCTACGATTTTGATGGGTTCCTGTCTCATATTTAGGTTGTTCATCCATTTTGAATTTGTTTTTGTGTTTGAGGTAAGAAAGTGGTCCAGTTTCACTCTTCTGCATGTTTTTCCCATTTGTTGAAGAGACTGTCTTTTTTCCATTGAATATTCTTTCCTGCTTTGTCAAATATTAGTTGACCATATAGTTGTGGGTTTATTTCTGGGTCTCCTATTGTGTTCCATTGACGTATGTGTCTGTTTTTGTGCCAGTACTGTACTTTCATGATGACTACAGCTTTGTAATATAACTTGAAGTCTGGAATTGTGATGCTTTGCTTTTCTTTTTCAAGATTGCTTAGACTATTCAGGGTCCTTTGTGGTTCCATACAAATTTTAGGATTGTTTGTTCCAGCTCTGTGAAAAATCCTGGTGGTATTTTGATAAGGATTGCATTAAATGTATAGATTGCTTTTGGCAATTTAGACATTTTAACAACGTTTGTTCTTCCAATCCATGACCATGGAATGTTTTTCCATTTCTTTCTGTTATCTTCAACTTCTTTCCTGTTTTATCATTTTCAGAGTACAGGTTAGGTTCATACTTAGGGACCCTATGTTTTTTGGTGCAATTGTTAATGGGATTGATTGCTTGATTTCTATTTCTGCTGCTCCGTTAGTTTTGTATAGAAATGCAACAGATTTCTGTACATGGGTTTGTATCCTGGGGCTTTACTGAATTCACCTATCAGTTCTACCAAGTTTTTGGTGGAGTCTTTTGTGTTTTCTTTTTCTTTTTTTTAAGATTTTATTTATTTGAGAAAGAGAGAACATAAGCAGAGGGGAGGGGCAGAGGGACAGGGAGAAGCAGAGTCCCCACTAAGCACGGAGCCTGATGCAGGGCTCAATCCCAGGACCCCAAGATCATGACTTGAGCCGAACGCAGACTTTCAACAGATGGAACACTCAGGGGCCCCTCAGGCTTTCTATATAGAATATCATGTCGTCCACAGATGATTGAAAGTTTGATTTCTTTCTTTCCAGTTTGGATACCTTTTATTTCTGCTGGTTGTCTGATTGCTGTGGCTAGGACAACCAGTCCTACATTAAATAACAGTGGCGAGAGTGGACATTCCTGTCTTGTTCCTGACCATGTAGAGGGAAAACTCTGTATTTTCTCATTGAAGATTTTATTAGAGGTAGGTCTTTCCTATATGGCCTTTATTATGTGGAGGTATGTTCCCTCTAACCCTACATTGTTGAGGGATTTTATTGTGAGTGGATGTTATGCATTGTCGTATGTTTTTTTCTGCATCAATTGAGAGGATCATATGGTACGTAACCTTTCCTTTATTAATGTGGTGTATCACGTTGATCGATTTGAGAATATTGAACAACTCTTGGAGCCCAGGTATAAATCTCACTTGATTATGGTGAATGACCCTTTTAATGCATTGTTGGATTCCATTTGCTGGTGTTTTGTTGAGAATTTTTGCATCGATGTTCATCGGGGATACTACCCTGTAGTTCTCTTTTTTATTGGAGTCTTTTTTCCCCTGTTTTTCTTTTTTTAAATTTTATTTAAATTCAATTAATTAACATATAATATATTATTAGTTTTAGAGGTAGAATTCAGTGATTCATCAGTTACATATAACAGCCAGTGCTCATTACATCGAGTGCCCTCCTTAATGCCCACCACCCAGTTACCCCATCCCGCCACCGCCTCCCCTCCAGCAGCCGTTTCTTTCCTATAGTTAAGAGTCTCCTATGGCTTATTTCCCTCTCTGTGGTTTCGTCTTATTTTATTATTCTTTCCCTTCCCCAATGATCCTCTGTTTTGTTTCTTAATTCCACAATTGCACTACCAGGTATTTACTCAAAGGATGCAAACATAGTGATCAGAAGGGGCACCTGCATCCCAATGTTTACTGGAGTCTTTATTTGGTTTTGGTATCAGACTAATGCTGGCCTCATAGAATGAATTCGGAGTTTTCCTTCCACCTCCATTTTTTGGAATAGTTTGAATAGAAGAGGTATTAACTCTTCTTCAAATGTCTGGTAGAATTCCCCAAAGAAGCCATCTGGCCCTGGACTTTTGTTTTTTTGGGAGATTTTTGATTGAAGATTCAGTTTATTTGCTAGTTATCAGTCTATCCAAGTTTTCTATTTCTTTCTGTTTCAGTCTTGATAGTTAATATGTTTCTGGAATTTACCCATTTCCTCCAGGTTGTCCAGTTTGTAGGCATATAGTTTTTCATGATATTCTCTTAGAGTTATTCTTATTTCTGTGGTGTCTCTTGTTATTTCTCCTCTCTCATTTATGATTTTATTTATTTGGGCCCTTTCTCTTTTCTTTTTGATAAGTACGACTTGAGGTTTATAATTTTTTTCCCTAAGAACCAACTTCTGTTTCATTGATCAGTTCTACTGGTTTCTGTTTGCTTGTTTTTGTTTAGTTTCTATGTAATTTATTTCTGCTCTAATCTCTATTATATCCCTTCTTCTGCTGGCTTTAGATAGGCTTCGTTTGTTGTTCTTTTTCCAGCTCCTTTAGGTGTAAGGTTGGGTTGTTTATTTGAGACTTTTCTTGCTTCAGGAGTTATGACTGTGTTGCCATAAATGTCCCCTTCAGGGCCACTTTTGTTGCATCCCAATGGCTTTGAACTGTCATCTTTCATTTTCATTTCTTTCCGTGTATTTTTTATTTCTTCTTTGATTTCCTGGTTGACCCATTCATTCTTTAGTAGGATGTTCTTTTCCCTCCATGGATTTGTGGTTTTCCAGTTTTTTTCTTACAGTTGACTTCAAGTTTCATAGCATCGTGGTTAGAAAATACGCATGATGTGACCTCTCAGTCTCTGTGTACTTGTTGAAGGCTGATTTGTGACCTAGTAGGTGAACTATTCTGGGCAATGCCCCATGTGCGCCTGAAAAGAATGTGTACTGGGGGACCTGGGTGGCTCAGTGAGTTAAGCATCCGACTCTTGATTTCAGCTCAGGTCATGTACCGGCTTGTAAGAGCCAGCCCCCTGTTGGCTCTGCACGCAGCACAGAGTCTCCTTGAGATTCTCTCCCTCTTCTTTTGCCCCTACCCCGCTTGCTCTCTCTCAAATAAATAAATAAAAATCTTAAAAAAAAAAGGAAAAGAAGTGTATTCCACTGCTTTAGGATAAAATGTCTGAATATATCTGTTAAGTTCATCTGGTCTAGTGTGTCATTCGAAGTCATTGTTTCCTTGAAGATTTTCTACTCAGATAATCTGTGTATTGATGTATATGGAGTGTTAAAGTCCCCTACTGTTATTGTATTGCTATCAGTGAGTTCCTTAATTTATTATTCATTATTTTATGGTTTTGGATGCTCCCATGTTGGGGGCATAAATAGTTATAATTGTTGGATCTTCTTGTTGAATTTCCCCTGTATTATGATATACCGCCCTTCTTCATCTCTTGTTATAGTCTTTGGATTACATTCTAGGTTGTCCTATATAAGTATTGCTACTCTGGCTTTCTTTTGACATCCACTTGCATGATAAATGTTCCTCCGTCCCCTCACTTTCAATCTGCAGGTGTCTTTGGGTCTCTTATGTGTCTCTTCTAGGCAGAATATGGATGGATCTTGTGTTTTTATCCATTATGATACCCTATGTCTTTTGCTTGGAATGGTTAGTCCATTTACATTTAGAGTAACTTTTCATAGACAGGTATTTAGTGCCATTTTATTACTCGTTTTGTCATTATTTCTGGAGATTTTCTCTGATCCTTTCTTGTATTTGTCACTTTTATTCTTTCCTTTTCATTCAAAGTGTCCCCTTTAATATTTCTTGCAGAGCTGCTTTAGTTGTCACAAACTCTTTTAGTTCTTGCTTGTCTGGGAAACTCTTGATCTCTCCTATTCTGAACGGTGCCCTTCCTGGATCGTCTTTTTGGCTGCAGTTGTTTCCCATTCAGCATGTGGAAGAGATCATGCCACTCCCTTCTGGCTTGCCGAGTGTCTGTGGAGAGATCTGCTCCTTCCATACTCGTGTTCATTGCATCAGGCCTGTTTCCAATCTCAGTTATGGTATTTTTCTTTTCTGACTGATCTTATTAAACTCTTTTATCTCTGCAGTAAAGGCCTCCCAGAAGTCTCCCAATTTTGCTTAATCCCAGTGGGTATCCTAAGGATTGTTGCTTTAAATTCTCCATCAGGAGTGTTACTTCTTTCAATTTCGTTTAGCTCTCTGGCCATGACTTTGTCTTGTTCTTTCATCTATGCTATGAACATTCTTTCATCTGGGATGAATTCCTCCATCTTGGCATTTTATCTAAGTCTCTACCTTCTTCTGGGTGCAAGAAGAGAGGATCATATGGTACGTAATCCATGGAGTGGCTCCATCTCACAGCTCTGAGATCATGACCTAAGCCAAAATCAAGAGTCTGACATTCAACTGACTGCACCTCACAGGACTTTTCCAGATTCCTGTTTCCATGCTATCTACCCCCAGGGGTGTTAGCCTGTCTTCTCTCCAGGATCAGGGCAGCCCCCTCAGGGCTCGAGGCCAGCCAAGCCCACCCACCTTTCAAACTCCAGGCTTGAAGCGCCACTGGCTGCAAGAACTCACAAAATCACACCCTCTCTTTTTCCTTTTTCCCAGTAAATGGATTTGGGGAAATGTTCTCCTTGTGCATTCCCCTGTGTGCTTCTCTCTCTCTTTATAGCTCGCTCTCGCGCGCGCGCGCGCGGGCGCGCGCTTGCTTCTTTGACCTTGGCTCCCTCTCTTCCTCAGCCATCATGATCCCTTTCTTCCCAAACCATGTCTCCACCCTTCCTACCCTCTTCTAAGAGGCTTCTTCTCTCCCTTTAGTTGTGGAGTTTGTTCTGTCAGTCCTCAGGCAGATTTCTGGTGTGTTTAGGATGATTTGATAGTGATCTCATTGTGTTTTACGGACAAGACCAGCCTAGGGTCCTCTTACTCAGCCACTATTTTACCTTCCCCTAAACTGTTTTTCTTTTTTTAAATACTCTCCGGGTCCTGTGTGGAGCCCAACGCAGGGTCCTAACTCATGACCTTGATCAAGACCTGAGCCAAAACCCAAAGTCAGATGCTTAATTGACTGAACCACCCATGCGCCCCTAATTTTTATATTCATATTTACCAACTAGAATGAACTTTACCTAACTTTCTTTGAAGACCTCAGTCAAAGATCATTCATACACTGAGTTCTGGTCTCTTCTTCATTCCAGATTGATTTTGCTATTGTTTTTCAGGACTCTATTTCATTTATTTCTGCTCTGATCTTTGTTATTTTCTTCTTCTGCTAACTTCGAGCTTAGTTTTTTCTTTTCAGTTCCTTGAAGAGTAAACATGGGTGATTTATTTGAGGGTTTTCTTTCTTAATGTAGGCTTTTATTGCAGTAACTTTCCCCATACAATTGCTTTTGCAGCATCTCATATTTTCATAAGTAGTGTTGATATTTTTATTTTTTCAAAGTATTTCTTGATTTCCCTTTGATGTCTTCTTTCATCCATTGGTTTTGGGGGAGTATGTTGCTTAATTTCCACATATTTGTGCCCTCCTTAATACCCATCACCTGGTTACCCCATCCCCCAACCCCGCTCCCAACTGTAACCTTCAGTTTGTTTCCCAGAGTCCAGAATCTCCCATGGTTTGTCTCTCTCTCTGATTTCTTCCCATTCAGTTTTCCCTCCCTTCCCCTGTGGTCCTCTATGCTATTCCTTATGTTCCACATATGAGTGAAACCATATGATAATTCTCTTTCTCTGCTTGACTTATTTCACTTAGCATAATCTCCTCCAGTTCCATCCATGTCGATGCAAATGGGTATTCATCCTCTCTGATGGCTGAGTAATATTCCATTGTATATATGAACCACATCTTTATCCATTCGTCTGTTGAAGGGTATCTTGGCTCCTTTCACAGTTTGGCTATTGTGGACATTGTTGCTATGAACATTAGGGTGCATGTGCCCCTTTTTTCACTATATCTGTATCTTTGGGGTGAATACCCAGTAATGCAATTGCTGGGTCATAGGGTAGCTCTATTTTTAATGTCTTGAGGAACCTCCATACTGTTTTCCAGAGTGGCTTTACCAGCTTGCATTCCCACCAACGGTGTAAGATGGTTCTCCTTTCTCCACGTCCTTGCCAACATTTATTGTTTCCTGTCATGTTAATTCTGTTATTCTAACTGGTGTAAGGTGATATCTCATTGTGGTTTTGATTTGTATTTCCCTGATGGCTAATGATGTTGAACATTTTTTTCATGTGTCTGTTGGTTATTTTTATGTCTCCTTTGGAGAAGTGTCACATTTTCTGCTCATTTCTTGACTCGATTATTTGTTTTTTGAGTGTTCAGTTCAAGAATTACTTTATAGATCTTGGACACCCCCCTTTATCTCTAATGTCATTTGCAAATATCTTCTGCTATTCCGTGGGTTGCCTCTTTGTTTTGTTGTTGACTGTTTCCTTTGCTGTGCAGATGTTTTTATCTTGATGAAGTCCCAAAATTTCATTTTTGCTTTTGTTTCCCTTGTCTTTAGAGATGTGTCTTATAAGAAGTCACTGTGGCCAATGTTGAAGAAGTTACTGCATGTGTTCTCCTCCAGGATTTTGATGGATTCCTGTCTCACATCGAGGTCTTTCATCCATTTTGAGTTTATCTTTGTGTATGATGTAAGAGAATAGTCCAGTTTCATTTTTTTGCATGTTCTGTCCCATTTTCCCAGCATCTTTTATTGAAGAAACTGTCTTTTTTTTCATTGGATATTCTTTCCTGCTTTGTCGAACATTCGTTGACCATAGAGTTGAGGGTCAATTTCTGGACTCTCTGTTCTGTCCCATTGATCCATGTGTCTGTGTCCGTGTCAATACCATACTGTCTTGATGATCACAGCTTTGTAATAGAGCTTGAAATCAGGCAATGTGATGCCCTCAGCTTTGCTTTTCTTTTTCAACATTCCCCCAGTGATTCAGGGAATGTTCCATACAAATTTTAAGATTGTTTTTTCCACCTCTGTGAAAAATGTCGGTGGTATTTTGATCGGGATGGCATTGAAAGTATAGATTGCCCTGGGCAGCATAGGCATTTTCACAATGTTTATTCTTCCAATCCATGAACATGGAATGTTTTCCCATCTTTTTGTGTCTTCCTCAATTACTTTCATAAGTGTTCTATAGTTTCTAGAATATAGATCCTTTACCTCTTTCATTAGGTTTATTCCTAGGTATCTTATGGTTTTGATGCTATTGTAAGTGGAATCAATTCATCAATTTCTCTTTCTTCAGTCTTCTGTCAGTCCAGGACCTGCAGGCATTAGCTCAGGCTGTTGACGGGGGTTGTGAATTCAGAGTCCCGCCCCTGCAGCCCTACTTGCACCTCACACCATAGGACAGGCCCATTGGTTATAACAACAAATGGCCCAATAGCTGCTGGAATCACTTCAACTTTTCAATCCTTCCTTTTCCTCTGGGGACAGCTGACCTTGGCGCTGAGTGTTCTCTGTCTGAATCCTTGCCCTATAGTTCTGGGAGCAGCATCCCTAATTCTTGTCATTACCTAGCCACTAATTAAAAGAATTACATGCTGGCTTCAATTAGCCTTGGGGCTGATATTTAATTGGGGAGCAATACTTGCATGGTCAGCTACCAAGGGCTTCTCTGATCCATCTCCTTGCCTCCTTCTTTATTTTCTGGAATTATGTGGACCTTATATATGATACTGTCTACACCCACCAGGACAAAAGACATGATGCTCTGATTGATCTCTAGTCCACAGGAGCTTGGGTTCCAGCAAAACATCAACTGTTTGCTCAGTGGCTCTTGTGTGGTGACACTAGTGATGCTGAGACTGGTGGGAGTGAACAGTGGTCAGCTCACCCCCTAGTCCACTGCTCTGGCAGCTGTAGGAGCCCGTCTAGCACACCAGATTTACTCTTCAGACATCCACAGACCTGAGGATTGTTGGGATAAATTTACCCAACAGTAGGACTAATAGTTTTATTAGGGATTGCCCTGGGGAATTTTAGAAAGAAAAGAAGACAGCTGAAGCAAAGAAAAGTATAGATAGTAGAATAGGAAATTAACAAATGAAGCTGATGTAGGAATCTTAACAACAAACTTTTACACAACACTCGGGCCTTGTTACCATGTAATTAGACTTGAATAAGCCGTCTTGCAATGTGTTAAAGAATTAACCATCAGAAGATGAAGATGTAGACCATATTTGCCTAGATTTCGTTCAAGTATTTATTAGCAAAATCCTTCCCCTGTGTCAGAAACCAAGAACTCTAGGAATTAAGTGACCTCCATATTGAAGTTAGTGCGTTCTTCTGTTCATTATGATTCCCATCTGCACTTATGGGAATGGTATGAGGTTTGGCACTTTAGAAGACACCTGATCGAAGGGGTACCTGGCTGGCTCAGCTTGTAGAGCATCTGACTCTTGATCCCAGGGTTGTGAGTTTGAGCCCCATGGAGGGGGTGGAGACAACTTAAAAAAAAAAAAAAGGACACCTGACTTTTATCTCATCTAAATGAATGAATTAGGGAAAACAGAGTTTTTTTTAAAGGAAAAATAAAAGCTGTTGTAGGAAAAAAGAAAAAGGAAATTCTCTTGAATTTTTCCATGACATATGCAGGACACAAACATTAAAAACTCTGACATTCAAAGTCTTTCATCAAAGGATCTTCCCACCTAAGTCATCTAGAATCGTGGACTCTCCAAAGCACCTTCTTCATTGCTCCCTTCACATCCTTGTTCCTCAATGTATATATGACGGGGTTGACCATGGGGGTGACGATGGTGTAGAACAGAGAAATGAACTTGCCCTGATCCTGGGAGTAGTTGTTGCTGGGCTGGAGGTAAGCGTAGATGGCCATGCCATAGAACAGGGAGACCACCGTGATGTGGGACCCACATGTCCCAAACACTTTCCTCTGCCCTGCAGATGACTTTATTCTTAAGACTGCCCTGACAATCTGACCATAGGAGAAGGTGATTAAGGCCACAGGGATGATAAGAAAGATCATGCTGAAAAAGAAGATCTGAGACTCATACACAGTAGTGTCAACACAGGCAAGCTTGAGCAGTGGGGGGACCTCACAAAAGAAATGGTCTATTCTATTTCTCCCACAAAGTGGTACAAGGAAGATGAGCACTGTCTCCAATGAGGAGTTGGCAAAACCAATGAACCACGATGCAGAAGCCATGAGGGCACAGAGACGGGGGTGCATGACCACTGTGTAGTGCAGGGGCCTGCAGATGGCTGCATAGCGGTCAAATGCCATGACCCCTAAGAGAATGCACTCTGTGCAGCCCAACCCTAGAGAAATGAAGAGCTGAGCCACACAGCCGCCAAAGGAGATAGACTTGTCTGCTCCCCTGAGATGAACCAGGAGCTGCGGGACAGTGCTGGTCGTGTAGCACAGGTCCAGAAAGCTCAGGTTGGAGAGGAAAAAGTACATGGGAGTCTGAAGGTGGGGGTCCAGGTGGGACAAGGCAATGATGGTGGTGTTTCCCAGCAGAGTGAACAGATAGAAGATCAGCAGAACCACGAAGAGGACGAGCTCCAGCTGAGGCCGGTCCGAGAAACCCAGCAGGACAAACCCAGTGAAAGAACTGCCATTTTTCTGTTCCATCGTCTGTTAGCACATGTTTCCTGTCAGGACCAAGCGTTTAGCAACTTTTAAAAGAAATCTTCAAAAAATAAACAGTTGGCAGGGAGTGGATCTATCATGTTATAAGACATGGTGATGGGGTTTTATCGGTAACTATTTAAATAAATAACGTGCTCATTTATATTGACATAGCTCATACCAATACAGTTCCACATTATCACAAAAAGTATGTCATTGATATTTAGAATAAGAAAAGTGAAAAAAACGGACCTTTTATTGGCATCAGTCATAGGTATAAAAGTCCTTTTGTTCTGAACTTAATGGGACTTAAAGTACTGTAAGTGTATACGTACATTTTAGAGAGAATGGGGATGAAGGAAAAAGAGGAAGAGCAGTCAGAAAGAATCAGAAAGGAAAGCAGACAGGGAGAGACGTTATTATAAATACATATCTCAAGATTGTGCACAACTGGATTTGCACACACTGCAAATGCAACAGATTATAATAGAACATAATCCTGAAACTGCATTCAGATACGAGAATTTAAGACCTAGAATGTATTAATACAAAGAATTCAATCACATTCAAAATATCCCTAAGAGTTCTGAACATAAACATTCTGTCAGAATTTCCTCTGTACGATATTATATTTACGAAAGCCACGCATTTGAATTTTGTGTTTCCTTATAGTAGTAAAACAACTAAACACTCAACTCAGAGAGAACCTGAAAACACCACGTGTCAGTTACAGTGCTTACCTTTTGCCCTAAAGATGCTTAAAATCACCATACCAATTTATCAGGAACTCTGAAATTTCCTTGGCTGTGCAGTCAGGTGGAATCAGAACTCAAAAAGCCAGTGGCCACCACTTTCCTCTTCCTTCTGCAGATTTCTATTTCACACATTACCAACTAGAGTTCCTAAAATTCCTGAAAGAGATAGGATTATTCCCTATCAACATTCTAATGAGAATAATAATTTTAAGTTACCCGTTTGTGTAATAAATGTACAGAGCGTAATGCTTTACATCACTACCTATGATACAACAATTACATAGATAAATACATAGAGATATAGACAGGTACATTCTCAGATCAATGGCGGTAAAAGCACTATATGGAAACCTTAAATAGTACAAAGAAAGGCATAAACAAAAGGATATTTTGGTATTATATATTCTCAGATACCCATCAACATTAGGTTAATTATCACCTTTTTGGAAGCTCTCCTGAAAGGTTAGTGACACTGGACCCAACACGCTGCCAGCTCTCAGGTGAGTCTGACGACCATTGTCATCCAGCTGCTTAGCACTGAAGAAGCACAGTTCTGTCCCAACCAAAGAGGCATCAGAAAATGAAAGGGGGGGTAACCAGAAGGGGGAATGAACCATGAGAGACTGTGGACTCTGAGAAACAAACTGAGGGCTTCAGAGGGGAGGGGGGTGGGGGAATGGGTGGTAATGGGTAGTAAGGAGGGCACGTATTGCATGGTGCACTGGGTGTTGTACGCAACTAATGAATTATCGAACTTTACATCAAAAACCAAGGATGTACTGTATGGTGACTAACATAATATAATAAAAAATATATTAAAAAAAAAAAGAAATAACCACATTTCATATGTGACTCTGAAAAAAAAAAAGAAAATGAGTATTTCAGTTCTATCACGTACAAATGGTTAGGCATGCACTACATTTTTAGTTCTTCTAAGACTTTTAAAATCTGAATCAGGTTTCGGAGTAGACCCATTGATGTGTGAAAGAAATTGGTACAAAACTGGCATAAATAAATGTTCATGAAATTTGAATAGAAGGTATAGTAGTTCACATTGTTTTATACCTCCTTTGATTTCCTCTAAAGATGTATTCAGTGGTATCCACACAAAAAATATGCAGAAAAATTTCTCAGTAGAATCCATTGTAAAGGTATGTGAGACAGTCTAACTGTGTACAACGGGGAATGTCCTCTGACTCACACCTGCTCAGAAGAGCAAATAAACACAAACCATGGTTTAGTCTCCCACACACACGCACCAGTACAGATAGCACTTATCTGGAACAAATCGCTGGCAACTTTTGAAATGTGCCTCATAAAGGACACACTCACCAAAGTGAAGGAGGGCAAACATCAAATGCTAACTCATCCAAGGAAAACACCAATGTAATAATGCACCATTAGAATAAGATAATGATTTATTTTAAATTTATCATATCAATAAGGACTAAGAAGTTAGTTTAGAAAGATATGACACTGCTAGGGGCGCCTGGGTAGCGCAGTCGTTAAGTGTCTGCCTTTGGCTCAGGGCGTGATCCCGGCGTTCTGGGATCGAGCCCCACATCGGGCTCCTCTGCTATGAGCCTGCTTCTTCCTCTCTCACTCCCCGTGCTTGTGTTCCCTCTCTCACTGCCTGTCTGTCTCTGTGAAATAAATAAATAAAATCTTAAAAAAAAAAAAAGATATGACGCTGCTGATATGAACTTGTAAAATGATTTGCTGCTTTACAGGATTAGATTTGTAAAGAATGCTGAATGCAACCGTCATGATATGAATGATATAGGAAAATCCATTATAAAAATCACACCTAAATTATTACTTTGCATACAAAAAATAAATACTTGAAAAGGCACAGGGTAGATATATAGAGAGAAAAAAAATTCATTAAGTAAAACAAAAATAAATAGATTCTACAAAACAAAAGAGGTGGCATTCTACATAATAATTACCATCAAAAAAGAATATAATAAGAAATGACATCTCACAAGAACACAATTTTATGATAATAATTAAGAAAAGCAGTCATTAGGGGTGCCTGGGTGGCACAGTCGTTAAGCGTCTGCCTTCAGCTCAGGGTGTGATCCCGGCCTTCTGGGATGGAGCCCCACATCAGGCTACTCCGCTGGGAGCCTGCTTCTCCCTCTCCCACTCCCCCTGCTTGTGTTCCCTCTCTCGCTGCCTGTCTCTGTCAAATAAATAAAATCTTTAAAAAAAGAAAAAAGAAAAGAAAGAAAAGCAGTCATTAAATGAAAGGTTAAATGCTTAGTACCGGCACACGGAAGCTGATAGAGCCATTACCCTAAGTGTTCAATGCTGGCATATAACAGAAGTCTCAGTGGAAGAATACATCTTTCCACATGACCAGAAGCTCAGTGTGCAAATTACACATTGTAAAAACCAAAGTGCCAAGATAATGTCTACACATTTTAAAGACCAAAGATAACAAGACAACGTGTATATTTAAGATTTTCAAATATGTAACATTCACTGATCTATTTGACATACAAACCCTGCTGTATCCAGTTCCCGAATGATCCTGAAAGAGTGTTGGCAGTGGTAGGAATGAATCACTATTGCTTTAATAAAGTGACTGTGTCCTAGGTCTGACCTGACCCCAGATCTAAGAACAGGCTCCGAGGACAATACAGGAGGAGCTGATAAGGGGAATGCAGCTGTCACAACACGGGAAATGACAGGTCTAATGAACATGGACAGTGCTTTCCAGCAGGTTCCACGGGAGAAGGAGATCAAGTAGGATTTCCCCTGCATGTGGTTTGTTCAGGGAATGCTCTCAGGATAAAGGGGGTGAGGGAACAAAACAGAGCAGAGAACGTTGCTAAGCAAGGATGTGGGCTCAGGTGGACTATGGCCCGAGCCTGATCCCCTAAGAAGCGGGACAGAACTCTCCCACACAAGCAGCCATCTGTGCTGGTGGAAACCCGCGTCCTCGCTGTCTGATACCGGAGCCGCTATCCACATGCCACCACGTGTGCATTTAAAACGTCCTCGCTGAGAAACTGAATTTTGTATTTTATTTAATTTTAATTTAAATGTAAATGGCTTCCCATGGCTACTTACTCCCGTATTGGACAGCCCAGCTCTGGAGCATGAATTGCAGCAGATTTCGTCCTGCCTGGGCATTGGCAGCCTTTGTCTACCCCACGAGCCTGTCACTGGCTGTGAGCTGCCCCCACCCTGTTCCTGAGACCCCCTGGCACAGTGGCTCCCCTTCAGCTGACGGCCAATGTCTGAGAAGGGAATGGCTGTGAACCCTGCAGCCCGTATTCCAACACATCAGGCAAGGACCAGAGCAGCAGCCAGGGAAAGAGGTTCTGAGAAGGACACCAAGAGCATCATGCAGGAGTCCATTCCCGATCCTGTGCGAGGAGACAAGGATGGAGCCCAGTGTCCCTTACACATCACCTCAGTGCAATCACACATACACACACACACACACACACACACACACACGCCCCTTGTCATTTGCCTAATTCATCCATTAACTAAACATTCAGGTTTCTTCCTGCCTTTTTTCTTCAGATTGATATTTGTACTCACATGAAATATCAATGATTAACAGTAATGTCAAAGTAGAGATGCATTGACACAATATGTACAAAATGGAATTTCCCTCTTGTATTTTCAACATAGCATTTTTAAAACTCCATACATATTTTAGATATTTTGGTAACTTGTAAGGGAGAAAATGACCATTTAGAAACTATAAATACTGGCAATGAGTTTTATGCATAGAGAACAAATATTATCTAATTTCACAGACAATAAGAACCAATAGGAAAGCATGTAAGTACGTCGTCTAATACTTTTACACATATGCATAAAGGGTACATTTTATTACCACTAAATATGCATATTTAAATTATTTCTACATGTGCACACCCAGGTATAATGAAAGTACTACAGTACAATGAAATGTCTGGGAATGACTTGGTAGAGTCTATAACGAACAATTAAATTTGTTCTTATATTTGGTGACTTTCCACACAGTCTGTTTCTTTACACAGTGGACCGTACATGCAAACCAATGCAGCTCTTCTGCTCCAAGAGCAATTGCAACTGAAAATAAAGTAAGTTACCAACCAGTTCCTAAAGCAGCACAGAGACCGAGTTCCATTTCACTCACCTTTGTTCACCTTCTCCGCGGGTTCTAGCTAGTTCCCTACGTCCTTTCCAAGTCACTGCCTACACACAGTACTGGGACTGGCACTGGGACATGCAGAATCCGACGTATGCGGTAAATGCAAAGGTCGGCTACACCAGCACTGGCTTATCCCTGAATTTTTCCTAAACGAAAGGACGCTTTCTCACGATGACTTCACGGGTCTTCAGGTGGACAGAGATGTGCACGTTGCCTCTAGGACGTAGGAGATGAAGGCAATTGCAAACTCTCACTATGGTTTCCCGAATGTAATGACCTACCTGGAGACAGTGAGACCCTCATGAGCACAGGAGAGGATGTTGTGACACTGCGCTGTGGCTGGGCTGACACTGAGAACCAAATGTGTTTCCCTGGCTGACGTCTCTGGGGAGCAGACGCCCCACACTGTTAATGAGCTCCTGTCACTGGCAGTCCTTAGGGAGAATGAAGATCAAGGACAAAGCCAGAGGAGACCTCATCTGTCTTTTTTATTATTTCACATGTTTGACAAAGGACAAATCCCTCCCTAGACCCCCCAGCTACCTTAGTCTCATCTGTGAACGTCCCAGATGTTTTACAAAATATCTAAGAGCTTTTACTTTACAACTGCCCAAATATTTACATAAAAATAGATTAAAGTCCTAATATAACAAAATAAAAATTAAAAAGAATAGATAAAAGTCCATTTAGCTACTGAATTTTAAATGGAAATACATGAATAAATTCTTAATTTAATTTCATTCGTAACCAACGTATATGGGATCATGGAGCTAATATTTGGGCACATTCTAATAGTTTATTAAATTTAAATTCAATCTAGTTAACATATAGTGTATTATTAGTTTCACACCCAGTGCTCATCAATTTATGTGCCCTCCTTAATGCCCATCACCCAGTTACCCCATCCCCCCCACTCCCCTCCCCTCCCGTAATCCTCACTTTTTTCCTTATAGTTAAGATTTCTTACGATTTGCTCCCGTCTCTGTTTTTATCTTATTTCATTTTTCCTCCCCATCCCCTATGATCCTGTTTTGTTTCTTAAATTCCACATATGAGAGACATCATATGATATTTGTCTTTCTCTGACTGACTTATTTCGCTGAGCACAATACCCTCTAGTTCCATCCATGTCATTGTAAATGGCAAGATTTCATCATTTTCGATGGCTGATAGTCCATTGTATATACACCACCTCTTCTTTATCCATTCATCTGTCAATGGACATCTGGGCTCTTTCCACAGTTTGGCTATTGTGGACATTGCTGCTATGAACAATGGGGTGCATGTGTCCCTTTGAATCACTATGTTTCTATCCTTTGGATAAATACTTAGTAGTGCAATTGCTGGGTCATAGGGTAGTCCTATTTTTAACTTTTTGAGAAACCTCCACACTGTTTTCCAGAATGGCTGCATCAGTTTGCATTCCCACCAACAGTGTAAGAGGTTTCCCCTTTCTCTGAATCTACTGAGGATAGTTTCAACATCTTTCGAGAATGAAGTTGTTTAGTATTCTGTGTCTTTTTTTTTTTAAAGATTTATGTATCTATTTTAGAGAGAGAGAGAGTGGGGATGGGGAGGTGCAGAGGGAGCGTGAGAGAGAAAATTAAGCAGACTCTGAGCTGAGCATGGAGCCTGAAGCGGGGTTCCATCTCATGGCCCTGATATCACTACTTGAGCCAACACCAAGAGTCAAACACTCAACTGACTGTGCCGTCCAGGCGCCCCCTCCTTTTTAAAGATTGATTGATTGATTGATTGTTTATTCAACAAAGAGAGAGAGGGTGTAAGTACAAGCAGGGGGAGTTGCAGAGGGAGAGGGAGCCCTACAGAGAGCTCGATCCAAGGACCCCAGGATCATGACCTGAGCTAAAGGCAGACACTTAACCGACTGAACCACCCAGGTTCCCTTATTATTTATTAACTATTTATTTATTTATTCGTTTTAGAGAGAAAAGAGCATAAAATGTCTATATGTATATATATTCTTTACACATATATATATTCTAAATACAATGAAATTATATATATATATATATATACGTATATAATGTAATTTTTGCCAAGATAGTGTTACTTTATACCTCTATCACATCACATAATTACAATATCTTCTTCGTGGTGAGAACTTTTAAAATCTGCTCTCTTGGCAACTTTCAAGTCTATAATACAATAATATGAACTATAACTACCATTTTGTACATTAAATCCTCAGGACTTATTCATGTCGTAACTGGCAGCTGGTACCCCTCGTCCAGCATCTCCCGCTTCTCCCCCCCTCAACCGCTGGTCACCACCATTCTACTCTCTGTATCTGCAGGTTCGGCTTCTCTGGATCCCAGAGTTACGTGAGATCCCATAGTATTTGTCTTCCTTCCTGCCTCGTTCCCCTTAGTGTAATGCCCTCAAGGTCCCTCTGTGTTGTCACAAACGGCAGGATATCCTTCCTTCTCCTGGCTGAATAATATTCCTGTAGATACTTATACTACAGCCTCTTTATCCATTCATCTGTGCGAACACTTAGGTTGTTTCCATTCTTGGTCATGGTGAATAAAGCTGCAGTGAATATGGGAGGGAGTATATCTCTGATATACTGATTTCATTTCCTTCGGATGTGTACCTACAAGTTGGTTGCTGGATACAATAGTTCCGTTGTTAATTTTTTGAGGAACCTCTGAACTGCTTCCCATAGAGGCTGTATCAGTTTACATTCCCACCAACTGTGCCCAAGTGTTCCCTCACCTACTTTTGTTATCTTTTGTCTTTTTGATGAGAGCCATTCTAACAGGTGATATCTGATTGTGGTTTTGGTTTGCATTTTCCTGATGATTAGTGATATGGAATACCTTTTATGCATCTAATTGCCCTTTGTATGTCTTTGGGAAAATATCCGTTCAGTGCCTCTTGCTTTTGAAAAAAATGTTATTGTTTGTTTTTATGCTCTTGGGTTGCATGAGTTCCTTATACATTTTGGATGTTATCCCCTTATCATGTAGATGATGTATAAATACTTTCTCCCATTCTATAGGTTGATTTTTCATTTTGTTGATTGTTTCTCTTACTGTGCAGAAGCTTTTTAGCTTGTTGTAAACCCTCTTATTCATTTTTGCTGTTGGTGGTAGTGCTTTTGGTGACATATTCAGGCTCTGGTTAAAATTTGGATCACAAAAAATGAGCTGTGCTTATAGATAGGATAATGCTAGAACACTCGTTTCGTAACTCTCAATGTGTCCATTGTCAAGAATCTTTCCTCTTTGTTGTCTTCTAGGAATTTTACAATTTCAGGGCTTATGTTTACATCTTAATCCATTTCAAGGTAATTTTTGTGAGCCGTGTAATATAAAGCTCCAATTTCATTTCTCTGCATGTAGTTGTCCAATTTTCCTAGGAGACTATGTTTCCCCACGAATATTCTCGACTGTTTTGTCAAATATTAGTGGTCTTAAAGAGTGGGTTTATGTCTGGGCTCTTCATTCTGTTCCTTTGGTGTTTGTGTCTATTTCTTCAGCCAGTACTGTACTGTTTTGATTACTAGAGCTTTATAATGTAGCTTGAATCGTGAAGTGGGATGCCTCCTGCGTTGCTCTTCTTTGTTGAGGTGGCTTTGGCAATTGGGGATTTTGGGGGGTCCATACAGATTTTAGGATTGTTTTTTCTAGATCTGTGAAAAATGCCATTCAAATTTTGGTAGGGATTGCATTAAATCTATAATGGTTTTGATGAGTGTGGACATTTTAGCTGTATTAATTCTTTCAATTCATGAAAACAGGATATTTTATTTTATTTTGTATGTTTTTTTTAAGATTTTACTTATTTTATTTAGAGAGAGAGTGTGTGCATGAAGGGGAGGGGTAGAGGGAGAGAATTTCAAGCGGACATTGTGCTGAGCGCAGAGCCCGACACAGGGCTCGATCTTGCAACCTCGAGATCATGACCTGAGGTGAAAACAGGAGCTGGACACCCAACTGACTATGCCACCCAGGGTATAGATCTTTAATCTCGTTGGTTTAAATTATTTCTAAGTGTTCTATTGTTTTCGATGCTATCATGAATGGGATGAAAAAAAACTTTTCATATATTTTGTTGCTATTATATAGAAAAGCAATTCATTTCTGTATGTTGAGTTTCTGTTTTGCAACTTAACTTGTTGATTAGTTCTAACAGTTTTTTTATGGTGTCTAGGATTTTCTGTATATGAGATCTTATCATTTAGAAATGAAGATGTTTATACTTCTTTTTGGTTTGGGATGCCTTTTATTTATTTTCTTGCCTGATTGATCAGGCGAGGACTTCCAGTCCGTGTTCAGTAAGAGTAGTGGGGGTGGGCATCCCTGTCTTGTTTTTGATCTTAGAAGAAAAGCTTCCAACCTTTGCCTTTGCATCTGTTAGCCATGGGTTTGTCATATATGGCTTTCATTTTTTGAGGCACATTCCTTTTACACCTAATTTGTCAAGTGTGATTACCATGAAAAAATGTTGTGCTTTGTTAAATGCTTTTCTGCAACTATTGAGATAATCATATGACTTTTATCTTTCAGTATACTAATGTGGTGTATCACATTTGCTGACTTGTGTATGTTGGCTCATCCTGTATCCCTAGTATAAATCCCTCTTGATCATGGTGTACGAACCTTTTAATGAATTGTTGAATTTGGTTTGCTGGTATTTTGTTGAGAAGTTTTGCATCTATATTCATTGGGGGTATAGGTGTATAGGTTTCTTTCTTTCTTTTCTTTCATAGTATTCATCTGTGTTTTGTATTACATTACTGATAACCTTAAAAAATGGGTTTAATAGTGTCCTTCCACTTCAAACTCAAAAAGAGTTTGAGAAGGATTGGTACTCATTGTTTTCTAATGTTTGGGCATGAAGAAGTAACTATGCTTAGAGAAAATACACTAAGACAAAAATGGTAACAAGAGACAAAAAAACTTTATAATTTAAAGGAATGAATTTTTCAAGAAGATGTACCAACAGTAAGTATAAAGGGACCCAACAGGGGAGCAACCAAATAAGTTAGGAATATGCTAACAGATATGAAGGGATAAATAGACAATATAAGAATCACAGGAGCTTCAATTTCTAATATTAACAATGGATAAATTGTTTTGACAGAAAATCAACAGGAAATACTGGATTTCAACCATACTTGAGACTGACGAATACCACAGACGTATACAGAACATTTCATCCAATAGAGAAAAATACACATTCTTTTTTTTATTATGTTCAATTAGCCAACATATAGTACATCATTAGTTGTTGATGTAGTGTTCAACAATCATTTGCTGCATATAACACCCAGTGCTCATCACATCACGTACCCTCCTTAATACCCATCACCCAGTTACTCACCCCCCAAACCCCTCCCTTCTGTAACCCTCAGTTTGTTTCTGGGGGTCTAGAGTCTCTCATGGTTTGTTTCCCTTTCAGTTTTCCCTCCATTCCCCTGTGTCCTCCACACTGTTCCTTATGTTCCACATATGAGTAAAACCATATGATAATTGTCTTTCTCTGCTTGAATTATTACACTTAGCATAATCCCCGCAAGTTCCATCCCTGACAATGCAAATGGTGGGGACTCATCCTTTCTGATGGCTGAGTAATATTCCACTGTATACATGGACCACATCTTCTTTATCCATTCATCTGTTGAAGGACATATTGGCTCCATTCACAGTTTGGCTATTGCAGACATTGCTGCTATGAACATTGGGCTGCATGTGCCCCTTTTTTTCACTACATCTGTGTCTTTGGGGTAAATACCTAGAGTGTAATTGCTGGGTCATAGGGTAGCTCTATTTTTAGTATCTTGATGAAACTCCATACTGTTTTCTAAAGTGACTGTACCAGCTTGCAGTCCCACCAACAATGTAAAAGGGTTGCTTTTTCTCCACATCCTCGCCAACATTTGTTGTTTCCTGTCTTTTTAATTTTTGGCATTCAGACTGTGTAAACTGGTTTCTCACTGTGGTTTTGATTTGTATTTCTCTGATGGCTAGTGATGTGGAGCATTTTTTCATGTGTCAGTTAGCCATTTGTATGTCTTCTTTGAAGAAGCGTCTGTTCACGTCTTCTGCTCATTTCTTGACTGGATTATTTGTATTTTGAGTGTTGAGTTTGAGAAGTTCTTTATGGATCTTGGATACCAGCCCTTTATCTCTAATGTCATTTGCAAATATCTTGTCACGTCCTTGGAATGTCTCTGAGTTTTGTTGACTGTTTCCTTTGCTGTGCAAAAGCCTTTTAACTTGATGAAGTCCCAATACTTCGTTTTTGCCTTTGTTTCCCTTGCCTTTAGAGATGTGTCTTGCAAGAAGTCACTGTGGCCAGTGTCGAAGAGTTTACTGCCTATGTTCTCCTCCAGGATTTGATGGATTCCTGTCTCACATTGAGGTTTTTCATCCATTTTGAGTTTATCTTTGTGGATGGTGTAAGACAATGGTCCAGTTTCATTCTTCTGCATGTGACTCTCCAATTTTCCCAGCACCATTTATTGAAGAGACTGTCTTTTTTCCATTGGATATTCTTTTTATTTTGTATAAGAATAGTTGACCACAGAGTTGAGGGTCCATTTCTGGGCTCTCTATTCTGTTCCAATGGTCCATGTGTCTGTGTCCGTGCCAATACCATGCTGTCTTGATGATGACAGCTCTGTAGTAAAGATTGAAGTCAGGCATTGTGATGCCCCCAGCATTGGTTTTCTTTTTCAACATTCCCCTGGTGATTCAGGGACTGTTCCATACAAATTTTAGGATTGTTTGTTCCAGCTCTGTGAAAAATGTTGATGGTATTTTGATCGGGATGGCATTGAAAGTGTAAATTGCTCTGGGCAGCATAGACATTTTCACAATGTTTATTCTTCCAATCCCTGAGCATGGAATGCTTTTCCATCTCTTTGTGTCTTCCTCAATTTCTTTCATAAGTGTTCTATAGTTTCTAGAGTATAGACCCTTTACCTCTTTGGTTAGGTTTATACCTAGGTATCTTATGGTTTTGGTGCTATTGTAAATGGAATCAATTCCTTAATCTCTCTTTCTTCAGTCTCATTGTTAGTGTACAGAAATGCAACTGCCTTCTGTGCACTGATTTGGTATCCTGCCATGTTGCTGAATTGCTGAATAAGCTCTGGTAGTTTTCTGGATGGAGTCTTTTGGGTTTTCCACATAAAGTATCATGTCATCTGCAAAGAGAGAGAGTTTGACTTCTTCTTTGCCAATTTGAATGCTTTTTATTTCCTTGTGTTGTCTGATTGCTGAGGCTAGGACTTCCAGTACTACATTGAACAAAAGTGGTGGGAGTGGGCATCCCTGTCGTGTTCCTGATCTTAAGGGAAAAGGTGGAAAAGCTCTCCGTTTTTCTCCATTGAGAATGATATTTGCTGTGGGCTTTTCATAGATGGCTTTGTTAATATTGAGGTATGTTCCCTCTATCCCTATACTTTGAAGAGTTTTAATCAGGAAAGGATGCTGTATTTTGTCAAATGATTTCTCTGCATCAATTGAGAGGATCATATGCTTCTTGTCTCTTCTTTTGTTAATGTGACCTATCACATTGATTGATTTGCAAATATTGAACCACCCTTGCATCCCAGGAATAAATTCCACCTGGTTGTGGTGGATAATCCTTTTAATGTATGTTGGACCCTATTGGCTAGGATCTTGTTGAGAATTTTGGCATGTTCATCAGGGATATTGGTCTGCAATTCTCCTGTTTGATGGGGTCTTTGATTTTGGGATCAGGGTAATGCTGGCCTCATAGAATGAGTTTGGGAGTTTTCCTTCCATTTCTATTTTTTGAAACAGCTTCAGTAGGATAGGTATTATTTCTTCTTTAAATGTTTGATAGAATTCCCCTGGGAAGCCACCTGGCCCCAGACTCTTGTTTTTTGGGATGTTTTTGATTACTGTTTCAATTTCCTTGCTGGTTATTGGTCTGTTCAGATTATCTGTTTCTTCCTGTTTCAGCCTTGGTAGTTTGTAAGTTCAGGAATGCATCCATTTCTTCCAGATTGCTTAGTTTTTTTTTGGCATATAGCTGCTGGTTATAAGTTGTAATAATTGTCTCTATTTCTTTGGTATTGGTCTTGATCTCTCCCCTTTCATTCATGATTTTATTAATTTGGGTCCTTTCTCTCTTCTTTTGCATGAGTCTGGCCAGAGGTTTATCGATCTTAATAATTCTTTCCAAGAACCAGCTTCTGGTGTCGTTGATCTGTCCTACTGTTTTTTTGGTTTCTGTTTCCTTGATTTCTGCTCTAATCTTTATTATTTCTCTTCTCCTGCTTGGTTTAGGCTTTATTTGCTGTTATTTCTCCAGCTCCTTTAGGTGTAAGGTTAGCTTGTGCATTTGGGATTTTTCTAATATTTTGAGAGAGGCTTGGATGGCTTTGTACTTCCCTCTAAGGACAGCCTTTGCAGTATCCCTTAGGTTATGAAGCGATGTGTTTTCATTTTCATTGTTTTGCATGAATTGTTTAAGTTCTTTTTTAATTTTCTGGTTGACCCATTCATTCTTTAGCAGGATGCTCTTTAACTTCCAAGTATTTGAATTCCTTCCTAATTTTGTCTTGTGGTTGAGCTCCAGTTTCACAGCAGTGTGGTCTGAAAATATGCATGGAATAATCTCAATTTTTTGGTATCAGTTGACCTAATTTGTGACCTGGTATGTGGTCTTTTCTGGATAAAGTTCCATGTGCACTTGAGAAGACTGAGTATTCTGTTGTTTTAGGATGAAATGTTCTGAATACATGTACGAAGTCCATCTAGTCCAATGTGTCGTTCAAAGCTCTTGTTTCTTTGTTGATCGCCTGCTTAGATGATATGCCTATTGCTGTAAGTGGAGTATTGAGGTCTTCCACTATTAATGTATTATTATCAATATGTTTCTTTACTTTGGTTATTAATTGGTTTATATAATTGGTTGCTCCCATGTTGGGGGCATAGATATTTACAATTGTTAGATTTTCTTGTTGTATAGACCCTCTAAGTATGATATAGTGTCCCTCTACATCTCTTACTAGTCTTTGGTTTAAAATCTAATTTGTCTAATATGAGCATTGCTACCCCAGCCTTCTTTTGAGGTCCATTGACATGTTAAATGGTTCTCCATCCCCTCACATTCAATCTGGAGGTGTCTCTAGGTTCAAAATGAGTTTCTTGTAGACAGCGTTATGGATGGGTCCTGCTTTTTTATCCAATCTGAAACCCTGTTTCTTCTCATAGGCACATTCAGCCCATTTACATTCAGAGTAACTATTGAAAGATGTGAATTTAGTGCCCTTGTGTTGCCTATAAAGTACCCCTTTCTATAGAGTTTCTGTTTCTTTCTGGTCTCTGTGACTATTGGGGTCTCTCTTTGTGTATAGAATCCCCCTTAATATTCTTGCAGGGCTGGCTTGGTGGTCACATATTCTTTTAGTTTCTCTCTGTCCTGGAAGCTCTTTATTTCTCCATCTGTTCTGAATGACAGCCTTGCTGGATAAAGTATTCTTGGCTGCAGGTTCTTTTCATTTAGTGCCCTGAATATGTCTTGCCAGCCCTTTCTGGCTTGCCAGGTCCCTATGGATAGGTCTGATGTTCTCCCTCCATATATAAGGAAACTCCTCTCCCTAGCTATTCTCAGGATAGATTCTTTGGCTGTAAGATTTGCGAGCTTCATTCTTATATGTTGGAGTGTTGATGTATTTTTATTGATTTTGGAGGGGTCCTCTCTGCCTCTTGGACAGGAATGTTTGTTTCCTTCACCAAATTGGGGGTGTTCTCAGCTATGATTTGCTGAAATATACCTTCTAGCCCTCTCTCTCTCCACCCACCCCCTCGGGAATCTCAATAATTCTGACATTGGAACATTTCATGGCATCATTAATCTAAGTCTATTTTCAGGGGCTACTAGCTGCTTATCTCTCTTTTCCTCAGTTTCCTTCCTTTACATCAACTTATCTTCTAGATCACTGATTCTCTCTTCTGCCTCATTTACCCTGGAGTTTAGAGTATGCAGTTTAGACTGCATCTCATTCAGAGCATTTTTTAGTTTGGCCTGATTAGACCTGAATTCTACTCTTAGAGATTCTATATTGTCGCTAATGATTTTTTTTTTTAAGCCTAGCACTTGACTTTATGATTGCTATCCTGAGTTCTATCTCTGACATCTTGCTTATATCCATATCCATTAGTTCTGTGGCAGAAGACATTGTCTCAGGTTGTTTTCTTTGTTGAGAGTTCTTCTTCCTAGTCATTCTGTCGAGGGATGATTGAGCAAATGAACAGAGTCCAATATATCAAGAACAACCAAAACAAAATGTGCCCTAGAACAAATCTGAAGTGGTCGGAAGCTACCACAGATACATAAACAAAGCCTAGGTGATCCAAAACAATTTAAAAAGGGGGGGGCGAGATTATAATCTCTCAGGGTGGACAAAGCAGGGTGATCTTCCTGTTCCTGATTGATCTTTGGTCTCTGTGTTAGAAGACACTATATCCCAAAATTGCAAAGAAATCAGAACTTATGTATATATATCAAAATAAAATTGAATAGACTGAAAAACGGGCTACTATGGGCCATAAATCTATAATACGGAGATGTTAAAAAAAAGTTAAAAAGCGATTTAAAACCATAAGTTGAGAAATAAGAATCTATTTGAAATCGTAACAGGAGAAAAAAAAAGAAGAAAAAGAAAAGAAACAAAAAAGAGATGTAGTATTTTAGCCTGAAGTGTGAATGAGTCATGAGGCAACACCTAGAGCTCCCTATATTATTTTCCCTTGTTGCTGGAGTTTTACAGTCCCGTGGGAAATAAGCGTTTCGTTCCCCTGTTCTTCCAGTCTGTCTTCTGGGGGAGGGGTCTGAAGGTTGCCTTCTCAGGCTTTTTGCCTGGGTGGCGTTGCCCCACCCCTTGTCACGGGGATGGGCTTAATGTGAACAGGTCCTCCATGTGCCTTTTGTTCCCTGGCGACTTTCTGCTTCTCTTTAAAAGGCAAACATGGTCATGCGTGAATCTCTGGCCCAGAGCTGCAAGGTCATGTTCCCCTTTCTTCAGTAAATCCTCCAGGTCAAACCGTCTCCATTTCTGTGTGTACGAAACTCCACAGACTAGTGCTATTCGTGCCTGCGGCACCTCTCCTGGGGGAGTTCAGGGAACCGTGAGTGTCTCTGCACTTTGTGACTTTGCAATTGCGATCAGCCATGGGCTCGCATGGGCACCCTCTTCCACGGCTCCCAGCTCATGGCTGGGGCTGCCCCAGTGTCCTTTCATGGGCCACACCGCCCTGAGAGCTGTGGCCCTGTCATGGGTGCAAGCCGTTCCCTGGGATGTTCAACAGCCTGCACCTTCTAGCCTTTCTCAGGGTGCTCAGACAGAGAGTGGACTCCCCACCGGCCTGGCTCGTGGTTTGTGGTGACCGGAGCTGAGAGTCCCTTCTAGACTCTTTGACCATAACCAGTCTCCCCACTCCACTGCTTGGGCACTCTGTCCATTCAGGCTCCCCCATTCTTTCCGAGTCTCCTGGAATCCTGAGAGCACAATGATCCACCTAGAATTCTGCCCTCTTCCCCCCCGAGCCCATTTCAGGAAGGATGTCTCTCACTGGAGCAGATTTCCAAGGGTCTCCATTTTTTGCTCCGGTGTTATGTCACTGTCTAGTGCC
Source organism: Ursus maritimus (assembly GCF_017311325.1). Lineage (NCBI taxonomy): Eukaryota > Metazoa > Chordata > Mammalia > Carnivora > Ursidae > Ursus > Ursus maritimus. Next base: position 8,664,728 of record NW_024425564.1, read on the forward strand.
TGGTTTATGGACACTCCCACCCCCTCCATTCATCTTCTGACATTTCCCCGGAAGAGTCAAGATTCCGCACTCCCTACCTTGCAAAAGTAGTCATTTTTCTGCTTGTAGAGATCCAGATAAAGCTTCTTACATCTCAGGTTGAATTCATGAGTGTTCAGACTGGTTTGATAGATAGCCAGCTAAATTCGAGGGACCAGATGAAACCAGGTCCCCCACTCTGCTGCTATCGTGCCCCCCTCGGATCGATTACTTTCTAACTTGCATCCTTGCCTCAGCATGCTAAATTCTAAATTTGATAGAAATCCAGACGAAACCAGGTCCCCCACTCTGCTGCTATCGTGCCCCCCTCGGATCGATTACTTTCTAACTTGCATCCTTGCCTCAGCATTTTGTGTGAAAAATGTGTTTCAATTTGTTTTGCTGTAGTTTTATTCATACTGCCGTGGAGTACTCTTTCATATGAACAGGCCAGATTTACACATTTTACTGTCGATGGGCATTCGAATTTGTCCAGGTTTTGTTAATACCAATGACGCTACTGTGGAGTGATCTTATATGCGTGTCTTGGGGCAGGTGACCGAATATTGTCCTAGGTAATACTGCATCTAGGGAAGTGAGTGTGGGTCAGCATCACTAGATAAGGCCACACTATTATCAAAGCAATTTGAGTGTGTAAGCCTGGGAGTGCCTGGGGCCTGGGATGCAAAGCATTCATAGCAGGTCTGTGACTCCCTCCCTCTTCAGGACTCCCGCAGTGCAGTGTCCTCCCTCGCAGTCTCGGATGGAAGCTAACTGGCCTGGGAGTAAGTGAGAAAATTCAAATGTAAGAATGTTTGTAGCAGGAAGTAGTTTATCTCTCTAGGCCGAACATGATTAATGAAGCTGGAAGTACAGATCTAGGAGAAACAGCTACAAACCACCCATCAGCTTCCTTCCATTTTTCTGTAGTGATTATTTTAACTATCCTGGTAAAGTCAAAACCATTTGGAACTTAAATGCAAAGGCTGATTAAAAAAAGACAATTTTTAAAATTGTGAGTACCTCATTAAAATCTAATGGGCATTAAGGAGGGCACGTGTTGTGATGAGTGCTGGGTGTTATATGCAACTAGTAGATCATTGAACACTACATCAAAAGTAATGGTGAACTGCATGTTGGCTAATTGAACACAATAATAATAAAAAAACCTATCAATATTAACTGGTCAGTGTTCTAGACGATACGAGATTTTATTTTCCCTTAGCGGTATTGGAAGTTTTATAGAGGGCACACGGGTGGCTCAGTTGGTTAAGCGACTGCCTTCAGCTCAGGGCATGATCCTGGAGTCCTGGGATCAAGTCCCGCATCGGGGTCCCTGCTTGGCAGGGAGTCTGCTTCCCCCTCTGATCTTCCCCCTCTCATGCTCTCTCTCTCTTTCTCGTTCTCTCTCCCTCAAATAAATAAATAAAATCTAAAAAGAAAAAAGTGGTTTGGTAGAATTTGGTTGCTCTCCTTTATATTCATGATAAAGATAAGAATGTGCCTAATAATAAGGTTTGTAATCCATATACTGGCTATGAATGAAATTAAATTAAGAATTTATTCACATATTTACATTTAAATTTAAGTAACTGAAGGGACTCTTATCTATTTACATGTAAAATTTGGGCAGTTATGACAAAAAAATGTTCGGTGTTTTGTAAAACATCTGGGACGTTCACAGATGAGACGAAGGTAGCTGGGGGGGGGGGAGGGATTTGTCCTCTGTGAAATACGTGAAAAAACAAAAGAGACAGATGAGGTCTCCTCTGGCGTTGTCCTTGATCTTCATTCTCCCTGAGGACTGTCACCTCTGGACCGCTCAGCGAGACGGCTAATTAACAGTGTGGGGCGTCTGCTCCTCAGAGACGTCAGCCAGGGAAACACATGTGCTTCTCAGTGTCAGCCCAGCCACAGCCGAGGGTCACAGCACCCTCTCCTGTGCTCATGAGGGTCTCACTGTCGCCAGGCAGGTCATTACACTCGGGAAACCATAGTGAGAGTTTGCACTTGCCTTCATCTCCTACGTCCTAGAGGCAACGTGCACATCTCTGTCCACCTGAAGACACGTGAAGTCATCGTGAGAAAGCGTCCTTTTATTTAGGAAAAATCGGTGGATAAGCCAGTGCTGGTGTAGCCAACCTTTGCATTTACTGCATACAACTGATTCTGCATGTTCCAGTGCCAGTCCCAGTACTGTGTGTAGGCAGTGACTTGGAAAGGACGTAGGGAACTAGCTAGAACCCGCGGAGAAGGTGAACAAAGGTGAGTGAAATGGAACTCGGTCTCTGTGTTGCTTCAGCAATTGGCAAGTTAATTTTCAGTTGCAATTGTTCTTGAAACAGAA
>NW_024425564.1:8668660-8671731 GCF_017311325.1 Ursus maritimus
CACTCTTTCAGGATCATTCAGGAACTGGGTAGGGCAGGGTTTGTATGTCAAATATATCCTTGACTGTTATATACTTGAAATATCTTCAACACAGACATTTTCTTGAGATCTTTGGCCTTTAAAATGTGTAGTACACACGGAGCATCCGGTTTTGTGGAAACATGTATTCTTCCACTATAATCAGTGGGCTTATCTGTCAGCATTGAACACTTATGATAATGGCTCTTAACTTCTTTCATTTGATGTCTGTTCTCTTAATTATTATAAAATTGTGTTCTTGTGAGATGTCATTTCCCATTATATTCTTTTTTATGGTAATCATTACATAGAAATCCATCTTTTTTTGTGGAATCTATTTTTTATTTTACCTAATAACTTTTTTCCCATAGAACACTACCTGTGCTTTTTTGAAGTATTAATTTTTCTTTATGCAAAGTAATAATTTATGTGTGGATTTGTAACTGCATTTCCCTGGACCACATCCTATCATGATAGTTACTAGGGACACCATTCTGTGCTCCTTACCTAGCATGGGTGTGTTTCATATTTCCAGCCAGAATTACTTACATAGTTTTTCTTAGAGTAATCAATGTCTCTTGCTGCATTCAGACTTTTGACGCTTACCTACACATAGTTGATGGTTCCTAATCTAATTACATAATCCGCAGAAAGAGATGAAATGGAATTTATAAAATTGTGCTGCAGTGCAAACATTCTTTGTCTCACAGATTGCACTCTGAGGCGGAGACACACAGGTTGGAGAGGGACAGATGCCCGGGATGGGAGGAGGAAGGAACAACGTGACCCAGGATTACAGAACATGCTCTGCAGGCTCGATGGGAGAAGCAATGCACAGCCTGGTCTTTCCCATACGCAGTGTCGCTAAAGGATAATAGTTTTCCTGAATGTAATGAGAAAAATAAAAGTAATATGGTGAACTATGACATGGTATTTCAGTTCTCCCAGGGTGCTCTCCAGGAAGGCATACATGACAATTGTAACATGCAGAGACAGTCACATTCTTTTCTCTCTTGATGACTGGCTTCTTTTCTGATATTATTTCTCAACTAAAATCATATCAATTTTCATACGGTGAAGGATGAGTATGTTTCAACATTCCTTTAGATTATATATATATACACACATCAATATATACAATCTTTTTGAAAAATTTTATCTTATTTTAATTCAATTAATTAACATATACTATATTATTGATTTCAGAGGTAGAGGTCAGTGATTCACCAGTCTTATACAATACCCAGTGCTCATTACATCACGTGCCCTCCTTAATGTCCAGCAACCCTCAGTTTGTTTCCTACAGTTAAGAGGCTCTTACTGTTTGTCTCCCTCTCTCATTTCATCTTCTCTTATTTTTCCCTCCCTTTCCCTATGATCCTATCTTGTTTCTTAAATTCCACATATGAGTGAAATCATACGATAGTTGTCTTTCTCTGGCTGACTTATTTTTCTTAGCATAATACCCTCTAGTTCCATCCACATTGTTGGAAATGGTAAGATTTCATTTTTTTTTTTGATGGCTGAGTAATATTCCGTTGCATATAATATACCTCTTCTTTACCCATTCGTCTGTCATTGGACAGGTGGGCTCTTTCCTATTTTGGACATTGCTGCTATAAACATTGGGGTGCACGTGCCCCTTTGGGTCACTACATTTGTATCTCTGGGGTAAATACCCAGTAGTGCAATTGCTGGGTCCTAGGGTAGCTCCATTTTTAACTTCTTGAGGAACCTCCATACTGTTTTCCAGAGTGGCTGCACCAGCTTGCGTTCCCACCAACAGTGTAAGAGGATTCCACTTTCTTCACATCCTCTGCAACATTTGTTATTTCCCGACTTGTTAATATTAGCCATTCAGACTGGTGCGCGGTGCTAATACACTCATATATAATCTTGTAAAGCAGCAAATCATTTGCAGAAGTTCATTTTATCAGGGTTTTCTCTTTCCTAACCTATCTTCTTAGTCCTAATTGAGATGATAATATTAAAATATATCATTATTCTATTCTAACGGTACGTGATGGGATTCATTTTTCTCTTGGATGAGTTACCTTCCTTCACCATGGCGAGTGCTACCATTCTTAGGCATATTTATTTTTTATTTTTATTTTTTTGAGATTTTATTTATCTGCTTGAGAGAGAGTGAGAGAGAGCACATGAGCGTGGTGGGGGGTGCAGAGGGAGAGGAAAAAGCAGAGTCCGCATTGAGCAGGGAGCAAAACATGGGGCCCGACCCCAGGACCCTGAGATCATGGCCTGAGCTGAAGGCAGACACTGAACCGACTGAGCCCCCCAGGCGCCCCTCTCAGGCACATTTAAACATGCCAGCAATTTATTATCAGATAAATGTATGTGCATGTGTGCAGGAGGCTGAACCATGATTTGGTTTTTTTCTCTTCTGAGCAGGTGTGACTCGGGGGATATACCCTGCTGTACACATTTAGACGGTCTCAAATACTTTTATATATTAATTCTATCAAGAAATTTTTTGTGTATAGCTTTTTTTTGTGTGGATATCCCTGAATACATCTTTATAGGAAATCAAAGGAGGTATAAAATAGTGTGAATTACTACATTCTTTATTGGGGTTTTATGGACATTTATTTTATGCCAGTTTTGTACCATTTCTTTCTCCCATCAGTGGGTCCAGAATCAAACCCAACTCTGATTTTAAAAGTCTTAGAAGAACTAAAAATGTAGTGTATGCCTAACCATTTGACCAGGATAGAGCTGGAACACTCATTCTCTGACGTCCGTTTGGTTGGGACAGAACCGTGCTTCTTCAGGGCTAAGCAGCTGGGTGACAATGGTCGTCAGACTCATCTGAGAGCCGGCCATGTGTTGGGTCCAGGGTCACTAACCTTTGAAGAGAGCTTCCAGAAATGTGATAATTAGCCCGATGTCGACAGGTGTCTAAGATTTTGTATAATACCCAAATATCCTTTTCTTTATGCCTTTCCTTGTACTAATTTAAGGTGTTCTTTATAGTGCTTTGACCGGTCTTTGCTTTGAGAATGTATCTGTCTTTAGCTCTAAGTTATTATCTACTT